>NC_057812.1:475342640-475352931 GCF_018294505.1 Triticum aestivum | reverse complement strand
AACGTACTCCTTCCTCCTATATATACCTACGTACCCCCAAACAATCAGATACGAAGCCAAAACCCTAATTCCATTGCCGCAACTTTCTGTATCCACGAGATCCCATCTTGGGGCCTGTTCCGGAGCTCCGCCAGAGGAGGCATCGATCACGGAGGGCTTCTACATCAACACCATAGCCCTTCCGATGAAGTGTGAGTAGTTTACCTCAGACCTTCGGGTCCATAGTTATTAGCTAGGTGGCTTCTTCTCTCTTTTTTGATCTCAATACAAAGTTCTCCCCCTCTCTTGTGGAGATCTATTCGATGTAATGTTCTTTTGCGGTGTGTTTGTTGATACCGATGAATTGTGGGTTTATGATCAAGTTTATCTATGAACAATATTTGAATCTTCTCTGAATTCTTTTATGTATGACTAGGAAACATGCCCATGCGTTGCACCGGGAGAAAGAAATATCACACACTCAAGCCCAATAAACTTGCCTCAAAACTCCAGACATATGTCATCTATTTCAAAAATAGTAGCTAGTTCAAAGTTAATCATCAAATACTAACTTGTTAATTCCACCTAAAAGAAATTAATATGTTAATCCGTTAGCCCGTGGTAATGCACTCCTCTTCTAATGCTTGGATAGATGGTGAATTTCAGAAACTCACCTCATCTCTCCTTCTTCTTAACATACACTTCGTGATGTTGGATTTCAGAGACTCGCCTCATCTCTCCTTGTTCTTAACATATAGTTTATGCTTCACTATGGAGCAAAAGCGAGCAACAAGTCCAAATGTGTCGCAACAATTGCTAATGTTTCTCTCTCGCTTCACGTGTTTCCATGGAGAGAATGTAGAACTTTGATATTTTGGTACTTCATATGGCAGTAAGAAAATAAGCGAGGATGAATCAACTCAAGTTATTTCACATAATCTTCTTGATTATGGTTCAAAGGATGGAAAAAATGGAATCCTTTAAGAAAATTTGCTAGTCAACAACCATTATTGCACACACGGTTTAGTTTTATAAAGTACATAGCTTATTTTGCATACAGCAAGAAGGCAACATTCTGAAAATAGAAATGTCCGTTTCATCTAAAGTCCAATTGACATATAAATTTGAGGTTGCAACTACGTACTCCACTGATACTCTACTCAACAAAGTTTTAGAATTATATGCCAAATACCAGTAGAAAGACTATCTTATTTTGAAGATGAGCATGTAAACCTGCTCAAAATCATGGCTGCTGACTCCAAGCCCTACAATACTTATCTACTTCTCCTCCCCGACCTGAAACATATATTGTTCATAGAGAATGTACGCAAGAAAAAAAAGAATGAGCAAAGACCACGATCTTCCAAGGCTATATAAGCCCAGGCGAAATAAACTCTTCACTACCCTGTAAGCCGAACCAATTGCCAACACATAGAAGCGTCAATCCCTGCATGCATACGTGGATTCATACCATTTATTTAGCTTCATGTATCAAATCCCGCTCCCATTTTCAGCATGCATGCGTGGATTTTAGCTTCCTGTATCAAATATCCCCCCATTTAATCAGCATGCATGCATGCATGTCCCTCCTCAATCCCATTCAATTAGGAAGCCAATCCTTCTCTCCTTTGCTTCACTTCGAACCCGAGAAAGAACTTCAACTCTCCCATGGAAGACATCTCGAACTTTGAGGTCATGAGAGTGGCAAATTCCTCATTGAAAGCTTTGTTAGGGGAACCAAAGATAATATCATCAACATATAATTGGCACACAAACAACTCCCCTTTGACCTTCTTGGTAAAAACAGTGGGGTCGATTAGCCCAACTTCAAAACCACGGTCTTGTAACAACTCGGTAAGGTGGTCATACCACGCACGTGGGGCTTGTTTAAGGCCATAGAGTGCCTTATCGAGTTGATACACGTGGTCGGGAAAGTAGGGACCATTAAGAAAAGCACTCTTCATTAATAGGACCATTAAGAAAAGCATTCTTCACATCCATTTGTTGTAACTTAAAGTTATGATGAGAAGCATATGAAATCAACATGCGAATGGATTCAAGACAAGCAACGAGAGCAAAGGTTTCACCGTAGTCGATGCCCTCGACTTGGGAGTAGCCTTGTGCTACCAAATGAGCCTTGTTGCGAATGATAATCCCATGAGCATCTTGCTTGTTCTTGAATGTCCACTTGGTTCCAATGACATTGTGGTTCCCCGTTGGCCTTGGCACCAATCTCCACACTTTTTTGCGCTCGAAGTTGTTGAGTTCTTCATGCATGGCATTGAGCCAATCCGGATCTTCGAGCGCCTCATAGACCTTGTGGGGTTCAACACAAGAGACAAACGCGCGATGTTCACAATAGTTTGCTAATTGTCTACGAGTTCTTACCCCCTTTCTTAAGCTTCCAAGCACATTCGTCATGAGATGATCCTTGGTGGAGAGCTTGGAAGCAACCATGGCGGTGCGACGCTCCAATTCCTCCTCGGGGGTGAGACGAGGAGTAGTCACTTGATCATCTTGAGCATCATCTTGAGCTTGTTCTTGATCTCGTGGAACTTGATCTTGAACTTGCTTGGAGGAGGGAGCTTGACCTTGGGCATCACTTGATGTTACAACACCATCATGAGATTGATCTCGCCCTTGGTCTTGTTCTTGAGGTTGAGGGCCCTCACTTTGTTCTTCGGAAACGTGTGGGTCTTGGGTTGGTGAAGGTTCCACTTGAGTAGAACATTGTCCTTCTCCTTCGGCCACAAGGGGTTCCTCAATGGGTAGGATATGACCAATACCCATTCTTATGGCTTGGGGAGGAATTTCATCACCTACATCACAAGTACCACTTTGCTCCACTTGGGAACCGTTATTCTCATCAAACTCCATGTTACACATTTCCTAAATAAGTCTCGTGGACTTATTGAGAACAGGTAAGCATGAGAGTTTGTAGCATAACCAACAAATATGCCCTCATAAGCTCTAGCCTCAAATTTAGACAAACGGACACCTTTCTTGAGAATGAAACACTTACACCCGAACACCCGGAAGTATTTGGGGTTGGGCTTGTTACCGGTGAGTATCTCATATGGAGTCTTGTTCAAGCCTTTGCGGAGGTAGAGCCGATTAGATGCATGGCACGCGAAGTTGATGGCTTCAGCCCAAAAGTTGTAGGGAGACTTGAACTCCGCCATCATGGTCCTTGCCGCATCCATCAACGTTCGGTTCTTCCTCTCCGCTACACCATTTTGTTGAGGGGTATAAGGTGCGGAATATTGATGCTTGATTCCCTCATCACTCAAAAACTCATCCAAGGTGTAGTTCTTGAACTCGGAGCCGTTGTCACTTCTTATTGTCAAGATCTGTGCATTGTGTTGTCGTTGAGCTTCATTTTCAAAGTCAATGATAGTTTGTTGGGTCTCGCTCTTCCTCTTGAAGAAATATACCCAAGTGTATCTTGAATAGTCATCTACAATCACCAAGCAATACTTTCTACCCCCAAGAGTATCAAAGGATGGAGGTCCAAAGAGATCCAAGTGAAGGAGCTCCGAAGGCCTCTTCGAGTAGATGATAGTCGTGGGAGGGTGAGCCTTCTCATGTAGCTTTCCTTCGATGCAAGCACTGCAAGCACGATCTTTGGCAAAACTAACATTTGTTAGTCCACGGACATGGTCCCCTTGAGAAGACTTTGCAAAGATCTCATATTGATGTGGGCTAAACGGCGATGCCAAAGCCATCCCACGTCAACTTTAGCCATTAGGCATGTCGCGGTCTTAGTGGGTCACTTCGAAAAGTTAATCACATAGAGACCGTTCTCGACATGCCCAACAAAGGCTACTTTAAGAGTCTTGCTCCACAAGAGGGCCACGGAATCAATATCAAAGAAAGTGGCAAAGCCCATGAGTGCTAGTAGACGAACGGAAAGTAAATTGTATGCAAGGGACTCAACAAGCATGACCTTCTCGATCGTAAGACCATGAGAAATGACAACTTTGCCGAGTCCCAATACCTTAGAGGATGAGGCATCACCCCACTCGACATTGGTGGGCATGGATGGAATCTTTTGCACATCCACCACCAAGTCCTTGCTTTCGGTCATAAGATTAGTAGCTCCACTATCGAGCAACCATGATCCCCCACCGGAAGCAAACACCTACAAGAGATCAATGCTTGGTTTTAGGTATCCATTTTGTAATGGGTCCTTTGATGTTAGTAACAAGGGTCTTAGGAACCCAAATAGACCATTCAATGTACTCATAAGGGGAACCAACAAATTTGGCATAAACATGTCCATCTCTAGCGCGGCACAACACATAGGAAGGGTTAAAGTTGCCGGCTTTGTTGGGAAGGGGAGCATTTCCCTTCTTGGCATCACTACCCCTCATGAAGTTTTTCTCCTTCTCCTTAGTAGCACCCTCACCCTCCTTCACAACGATTTTCTTGAGAGGAGGAGGTCGTTTGGCCTTGTCATTCTTCTCCTTGTTCTTGGACTTGGGCACGTACCCAATCCCTTCCTTGCCCACAACTCCCTTTTGGTTGGTCAAGAGGTCATTGAGGCTCTTCTCGCCTTGTATGCAAGACACAAGACCTTTCTCAAGTTGCACCTTTAGCTTAGCGTTCTCCTCAACAAGATGCACATGCTCACAACACGGGTTAGTAGCATTTGCATTATCAATTAACATCATACGAGGAAAAGTGGCTTTCTCCTTGGTTAGCTTTACTTGAAGTTGATCATGAGACTCTTTGAGGCTAGCATGAGCACCCTTCAAGACCTTGTGAGCCTTGTCGAGTAGATCAAACTCCTCTTTGAGTCTATCAAGATCAACCCCAAGTTTGGCCTTCTCGGAGTTTAGCACACGAGAAACAACAAGAGCATGATCCAAATCTTTCTTTAACTTAGCATGATCAACGTTGTGTGACTCCTCAAGAGCCAAATGAATACCACGCTCTTCCTCAAGAGCATTGGAAAGATCTGAAATCTCATCGGCATAGTCACGACTATGCCCCTCCATCTTGGAGATAGTACCTTCGTGAGCCTCGATCACGTCATTGGCTTCACCAAGTTGTTCCAAGAGAGCAACAAAATGCTTCTTGGTTTTACCCTTGAGTTTACCCATAAAGGACTCAAACTCATTTTCCTCCACATTAGGTCCCTCACATTCATCAATGCAATCTGTCAAGGAAGGATTATTAATGATGGTAGCTTTGATGTTGGGAGTTACCTTGTTGGTGGCTTTAGCCATGAGGCACTGGGCGGTGATGTTTTCATTGGGTGAGTCGAAGAGAGATATTTGTGGAGTTTTTGCAATGGCAACGGAGGCCATGGCAACCAACTCACCATCTTCATCATCATCATCACCATCATCCTCATGGTACTCTTCTTAAACCACCAACGCCTTGTGAGGGGTTTTCTTGGTGAAGTTGCTCTTGTTGGGGAAAGACTTGGCTTTGTCCTTTCGAATGAGCTTGCCACCATTGTCTTCCCTCTTCTCATACGGGCACTCCGCAACAAAATAACTCACATTGCCACAATTGTAGCAAGTCCTTACATGTTGCTTGCTCTTCGTGCCACTTGAGTTGTTCTTGTTGAAGTTTGGCCTTGAGTTTTTCTTGCTCCAAAATTTCCTTGAAGCAAGTGCCATGTGTTCATGATAGGCATACTTTGTATCTTCGGGGTTGCTTTCCTCTTCTTCCTCTTCTTCTTCTTCAATGCGAACCTTGGCCTTCAATGCAAGGTTGGGCTTCTTTCCCCTTTGAGAGCGAAGCACTGCATTGTCGGCGGTCTTGTCCAAGATGTGCATAGCCACAAACTCATCCAACACTTCACTTGAGGTCAAAGTGTGGAAGTCCGGCCTTTGACGAATGACGGAGGACATGGCCTTGTGGTAAGGCATCATTGCCTTGAGGAATTTGCGCTTGATCCAATTGTCATCCGTGTCCTTGCTCCCATGATCTCGGAGTGAGACCGCGAGTTTGGTTACTCTCCAATAAAGCTCACGAGGTTCTTCATCTTCTTTCATTGCAAACTCATAGGCTTCATCTTGCACTACTTCATAGTTGGAGCATTGAATGCTTGCGCTTCCCCGGTAGAGAGAGACAACACAAAGCCATGCATCTTTGTCCAAGGCGAAGGGCCGAAGATGAGGTAGATCTTCGGGTGGAATTGCATCTTGAATGATGAAGAGAGCATTCTCATTGAATTGATTATTCGCGGCTTCTCGAGGAGTGAAGTTGCTTGGATCATGCGGATGGAAACCTTCTTCAATGATTCTCCAAAGATTAGTGTTCACATGATTTAAATGACGCTTAAAGCGATAAACCCAAGAATCAAAGTCCTCATTTTTCAAAATCTTAGGGGGAGGACCAGCATGATTCAAATGAGTGGAAGGAACCGGTCCACCATAAACAAGTGGTGGTTCCACATGAGCAAAGATGTCGGTGCCATTTTTACCACTAGAAGAAGGAGCCTTTTCACTACTAGCTTCCCCCTTGTCGGAGATAGCATCCATCACCTTGTCAGTGGGATCACCCACTTTCAACGGTGCGGTGGATAGTTTAAGCCCTTCAATGAATTTAGTAAACATGCTTTCAACCTCGGTCGTCATGGAGGTTTTCAATGTCTCCAAGGCCACATTGAACTCCTCACAAGAGACCGAGGTTCCCCCATTGCCCGTAGACGAGATCGGATTCACACCGGAGTGTTCCCCCACACCGTCTACGGTATCAACCATACTCTTCGGACAGCAAAGTCCTTAGTAAAGAGACGAGGCTCTGATACCAATTGAAAGGTTCAGTATGGTTGACTAGAGGGGGGTGAATAGGCAACTAACAATTTTTAACTTTTCTTTACCAAATTAAACTTTGCATCAAAGTAGGTTGTCTAGATGTGCAACTAGGTGAGCAACCTATATGATGCAACAACAATGAACATACAAGCAAGCAAGAGAAGTAACACTAATAAGCTTGCACAAGTAAAGGTAAGAGATAACCAAGAGTGGACCCGGTGAAGACGAGGATGTGTTACCGAAGTTCCTTCCTTTTGAAGGGAAGTACGTCTCCGTTAGAGGGGTGGAGATGCACAATGCTCCCCAAGAAGCCACTAGGGCCACCGTATTCTCCTCACGCCCTCACACAATGCGAGATGTCGTGATTCCACTATTGGTGCCCTTGGAGGCGGAAACTGGACCTTTACAAACAAGGTTGGGGCAATCTCCACAACTTTATCGGAGGCTCCCAAGAACACCACGAAGCTTCACCACAATGGACTATGGCTTTGTGGTGACCTCAACCGTCTAGGGTGCTCAAACACCCAAGAGTAATAAGATCTGCTAGGGATAGGTGGGGGAATCAAATATCTCTTGGTGGAAGTGTAGATCGGGGCCTTCTCAACCACTCCCGCGCAAATCAACAAGTTTGATTGGCTAGAGGGAGAGATCGGGCGAAAATGGAGCTTGGAGCATTAATGGAGCTTGAGGGGGAAGAGGTAAGTCAACGAAGAAGAAGGGGACCCCCTTTTATAGTGGGGGTAACAATCCAACCGTTACCCCACTAAACAGCCCCGCAGAGGGCGGTACTACCGCAGTGGGCAGCGGTACTACCGCTGGACCCAGCGGTACTACCGCTCCCCCTTATGGTACTACCGCCCAATCAGAGAGGGCTAGAAGGAGAGGAGGGACTGGCCCGGCGCGGTACTGCCACGGTAGCAGGGAGGTACTACCGCTCACGAGCGGTACTACTGCACCTACTACCACTAAAGGTGCCGCTCAACCCGACACGAGAAGAGCCCCCCCCCGAGTCGAGGCGGTAGTGGTCCGATACCGCAGTGGTACTGCCGCTGAGGACACACAAGCGGTACTACCGCTAGGGCTAAAGACAGCCCAAACAGTAGGGAAAAAGACCTCCAACGACGCAGGAAGGCCCAGAGGGTGTGAAATGAAAGTATACGTGATGATTCCACCCTAGCCATACGAAAGCGGACCCCCTCTTGATAGTACGGTGACTCCTACGAAATTAGTCCACCAACAAGAAACGAAAGAGCTACACCGTCTTGAAAAACACTCCGAGGGGAAAGAAATCGTCTCGAGCTAAAGGATGAATCTCTGAAATGCTTAACGCACAAGGTTAGTCCGCAAATATGTTGTCATCAATCACCAAAACTACATCGAGAGAGATATGCCTTAACAGGTTGTGCAAACTTGTTCCTTGCGTCCGCCATCCTAAAGAGTAGAAAATGGAGAGGAGTCGGAAATGAGAAGAGAATAGTGATCTAGGGCTTTAGCTTAGTGGTCGTGTCCTACACTCAGTGTATGCTCTGATACCATCTTGTAGCGACCCGACCTCAAACGGCCAAGTCTCTGTGCTTCAGTTTCATCCCTGGATCGGTAATGCTAACACACACAGTACTCGAGGATTTATAACAGAGTAGCAATCACACACTTATTACATCGAATGTCTCAAAAGAGAACTTATTATAGTAAATATGGCTTAAGGCCATCTAATGTGATAACAGCGGAAGGCTTGGAAGATAAAGTGAGTCCATCAACTCCCAACGGCATAGCTGAGCTGCACGGCAACGACCTAACGAACCTTACTCCTCGTCTAAAAAGTCTGCAACATAATACGTTGCAGCCCGAAAACATGTCAGCACATGGAATATGCTGGCAAAATAACACAGTAGAGCAAGAACAGAATAATGCTATCACTACATGCATATTTGGCTGGTGGAAAGCTCTATGGTTATAGTTTTTGCGAAAAGCCAATTTTTCCCTACAACAAAGGAATAGATTTTATTTAACTATCATGGTATTTGAAACATCATTGAGAAGGTTCCTCCAACTCAATCCCAATTAAAGTAATTATCAACCCAACAATATTAGTTTAGAGTGATGAGATACTTAAGATACTCCAAGTACTAGATACTCAAGATGTCCATAACCGGGGACACGGCTAACCATGATTAGTTTATACACTCTGCAGTGGTTTGCGCACTTTTACCCACAAGACCCGATCTCCTCCGTTGGATTTCTCGCACTACAGGGTGTTCGAGAAACGGATGACCGAGACACAGTCTTTCAGAAGCATACTCCTTACTCCGGGCAGACCATACTGAACCTACATCCCACTACCTGTTGATCCACCTCTTCGGGAGCTTCACGCAACTTACTCAACTATGCTAGAGCCCATAATAGCTTGTGGCTGCACACGGAAGTTTCTAGCATGAAAATATCTCAGTTCCCTTTGAGCCTGGGTGGCGGACCATAGGATTATCACACGGGTACTCCGGGATATCCTAGGACAACACTCGATTCCCCAGGTGCCCAACAAACAATCCACCCAGATGTGTATTCAAGTTGCCACCTTAAGTTAAACCATTAATTAACAATCTCACATCTGTCATGGATTTCACTCACCCAAACCATGTCTACGAGCATAGCATAGCAATATAAGCAATACGTAGAAGTAACTCCCAAGGGTTTGAATATAACATGGCAATAGGTTCTACCTCATCAACTACTTCCCAACCCACATGTTAATCACATCCTAACCATTCAATGTTTGAGGTTTGGAACTAATGCATAAAAACTGGGTGATAAAGGGGTATGATCAAAGTGTTACTTGCCTTGCTGATGATCCGCAAAACCTAGGGACTCGTAGTAGCATGCTTCACACTCCGGGTGTTCTATCGCAAACAAACAAAAGCATACATAAGAAATCAAGCAAAGAAACATGGGTAAATCTCAAATAAGAAGATCTAACCAGAAAGTTCAACTTAAGAACTCCGGTTTGCGAAAAGAATCAAATCAAACGGAGCAACGAAACTCAAACGGCGAAAGAAACAAGGTCCGTTTACTAATCTGGACTAAGGTCAAATTTTACAGTAGCAAAACCTCGTTCAAGTTGGTTAAACAAAAGAGGGTTTTGAGACGAAGATCTAGGCGCTTGAGTCGCTGGATTCTGACAAACGAGCGAAAAGATAAACTAAAACAAAAATCGGATCAGAAATCACGATTGAAAATAATCGCGGAAAATCTGAGAAAAAGAAAACTGACAAACAGGCTAACAAATGAGTGTTCGTTGTCTGTTACTAACGAGTAAACTCCGTTCGTTAAAACGAACGTACGGACGAACGTCCGCAAAGTAACTAAACCGAGAAAAACCGGTGAACTGATATAAAAAACGAACTAGGGTTTCTAAAAAACCGGATCGGTTTTTTTAAAAAAATGGCGGCGGCAATGGCGCGTTACCTCCGGCGAGGCGGGGCTGCGGCGGCGGGGAGGCGGGTTGCGGCGGCGGGGCGATAGTGGCGCGGCGCGGCAAGGGGCGG
>NC_057812.1:475337585-475342302 GCF_018294505.1 Triticum aestivum | reverse complement strand
GGCACGGCGCTGCGAGGGAGGCGGCGACGGCTGCGGTCGGGCGGCGGGGCTCGGGCGGCGAGGTTGGTGGTGGTGGCGGAGGGTCTGGGGTATTTAAAGAGGGAAGGGGCGGCTTTTAGGAGGGGGCAAGGCGGCAGGGATGGGGAGTCCGGCTCGGACTCTGGTCCGAGTCGGCGGCGGCGGCGCACGGTCTCCAGGAGGGAGACGGCGGCGCGGGGAAGGTGGGCTGGCGGCTAGGCTTTGGCCCAGCTAGCCACTATGCGTTTTTTTAATAATTCCGCCAAAACTAAAAAAATCCTAGAAAATAAAATAAAATTCTAAAAATGCCAAAACAAATTTTCACCGTCTAAATAAAATATTTAGAACAAGATGAATATTTTCTTGGCCCTAAAATGCAAATTTGAAAAACGTGCAATTTTTCTAATTCAAATAAAATAGCAATAAACTCCGGATAAAAATCAAATATTTGATTTTAATATTTTTCCTCCAATATTTCCTTTATTTTGGAGAAGTCATATTATCTCGTCTCATGTATTTAATATGAAATATTTTCGGAGAGAAAAATAATTAAAACCAAAATCCTCGTTTCAATATTTGATAAAACTCAAATATGAAAACTGGGAAATCCCCAACTCTCTCCGAGGGTCCTTGAGTTGCTTAGGATTTCGAGGATCGCAACATGAAATGCAATAAAATATGATATGCATGAATGATCTATGTATAACATTCCAAATTGAAAATTTGGGATGTTACATCAACGCTGGCACCAAATAACAATTATTAAGGTCTAAAACTAATCCCGAAGGTAGATGTAGAGGTAGCGTGCCGACGGCGGTCACATCGACTTTGGAACCATTTCCCACGCACATCGTCACCTTGTCCTTAGCCAATCTTCGCTTAATCCATAGTCCCTGTTTCGATTTGCAAATATTAGCAACAGAACCAGTATCAAATACCCAGGTGCTACTGCGAGCTTTCGTAAGGTACACATCAATAACATGTATATCACATATACCTTTGTTCACCTTGCCATCCTTCTTATCAGCTAAATACTTGGGGCAGTTCCGCTTCCAGTGGCCAGTTCCTTTGTAGTAGAAGCACTCAGTCTCAGGCTTAGGTCCAGACTTGGGTTTCTTCTCCTGAGCAGCAACTTGTTTGCTGTTCTTCTTGAAGTTCCCCTTCTTCTTCCCTTTACCCTTTTTCTTGAAACTGGTGGTCTTGCTGACCATCAACACTTGATGCTCCTTCTTGATTTATACCTCCACAGCCTTTAGCATTGCGAAGAGCTCAGGAATTGTCTTATCCATCCCTTGCATGTTATAGTTCATCATGAAGCTTTTGTAGCTTGGTGGCAGTGATTGAAGAATTCTGTCAATGACACTATCATCTGGAAGATTAACTCCCAGTTGAATCAAGTGATTGTTATACCCAGACATTTTGAGTATATGCTCACTGACAGAACTATTCTCCTCCATCTTGCAGCTGTAGAACTTATTGGAGACTTCATATCTCTCAATCCGGGCATTTACTTGAAATATTAACTTCAACTCCTGAAACATCTCATATGCTCCATGACGTTCAAAACATCGTTGAAGTCCCGGTTCTAATTCGTAAAGCATGGCACACTGAACTATAGAGTATTCATCAGCTTTGCTCCGCCAGACGTTCACAACATCTGGCATTGCTCCTGCAGCGGGTTTGGCACCCAGCGGTGCTTCCAGGACGTAATTCTTCTGTGCAGCAATGAGGATAATCCTCAAGTTACAGACCCAGTCCGTGTAATTGCTACCATCATCTTTCAACTTTGCTTTCTCAAGGAACGCATTAAAATTCAACGGAACAACAGCACGGGCCATCTATCTACAACAACATAGACAAGCACAATACTATCAGGTACTAAGTTCATGATAAATTAAAGTTCAATTAACCATATTTAAGAACTCCCACTTAGATAGACATCTCTCTAATCATCTAAGTGATCACGTGATCCACATCAACTAAACCATGTACGACCATCACGTGAGATGGAGTAGTTTTCAATGGTGAACATCAGTATGTTGATCAAATCTACTATATGATTCACGCTCGACCTTTCGGTCTCAGTGTTCCGAGGCCATATCTGCATATGCTAGGCTCGTCAAGTTTAACCCGAGTATTTCTGTGTGTGCAAAACTCGCTTGCGCCCATTGTATATGAACGTAGAGCTTATCACACCCGATCATCACATGGTGTCTCGGCACGACGAACTTTGGCAATGGTGCATACACAAGGAGAACACTTGTACCTTGAAAATTAGTGAGATATCATCTTATAATGCTAACGTCAATCAAGCAGAATAAGATGCATAAAGGATAAACATCACATGCAATCAATATAACTGATATGATATGGCCATCATCATCTTGTGCCTTTGATCTCCATCTCCAAAGCACCGTCATGATCACCATTGTCACCGGCATGACACCTTGATCTCCATTATAGCATCGTTGTCGTCTCACCAACTATTGCTTCTACGACTATCGCTACCGCTTAGTGATAAAGTAAAGCAATTACAGGGCGATTGCATATAATAAAACGACAACCATATGGCTTCTGCCAGTTGCCGATAACTCCGTTATGAAACATGATCATCTCATACAAAAAATATAGCATCATGCCTTGACCATATCACATCAGAACATGCCCTGCAAAAACAAGTTAGACGTCCTCTACTTTGTTGTTGCAAGTTTTATGTGGCAGCTACGGGCTGAGCAAGAACCGTTTTTACCTACGCATCAAAACCACAATGATATTTCGTCAAGTTAGTGCTGGTTTAACCTTCAACAAGGACCGGGCGTAGCCACACTCGGTTCAACTAAAGTTACAAAAACTGACACCCGCCAGCCACCTGTGTGCGAAGCACGTCGGTAGAACCAGTCTCGCATAAGCGTACGCATAATGTCAGTCCGGGCCGCTTCATCCAACAATACCGCTGAACCAAAGTATGACATGCTGGCAAGCAGTATGACTTGTATCGCCCACAACTCACTTGTGTTCTACTCATGCATATAACATCTACGCATAAACCTGGCTCGGATGCCACTGTTGGGGAACGTAGTAATTGCAAAAAAATTCCTACGCACACGCAAGATCATGGTGATGCATAGCAACGAGAGGGGAGAGTGTTGTCTACGTACCCTCGTAGACCGTTAGCGAAAGAGTTATGACAATGCGGTTGATGTAGTCTTACGTCTTCACGATCGACTGGTCCTCAATAGCGAACGTACGGCACATCCGTGTTCAGCACATGTTTAGCTCGGTGACGTCCCACGAACTCATGATCCAGGAGAGCTTTGGGGAAGAGCTTCGTCAGAACGACGACGTGGTGACGGTGTTGATGAAGCTACCGACGCAGGGCTTCGCCTAAGCACTGCTACGATATGACCAAGGTGGGTTATGGTGGAGGGGGGCACCGCACACGGCTAATAAAGATCAATGATCAACTTGTGTGTCTATGGGGTGCCCCCTGGCCACGTATATAAAGGAGAGGAGGAGGGGGAGGGCTGGCCTAGCTACGGCGTGCCCTGGAGGAGTCCTACTCCCACCGGGAGTAGGATTCCCCAGCCCCTTCCCTAGTTGGACTAGGAGAGAAGGAAGGGGGAGAGAGGGAGGAAGGAAAGGGCGGGCGCCGCATGAAGGAAATATGCCCTAGAGGCAATAATAAAGTTATTATTTTATTTCCTTATATCATGATAAATGTTTATTATTCATGCTAGAATTGTATTATCCGGAAACATAATACTTGTGTGAATACATAGACAAACTAAACGTCACTACTATGACTCTACTTGACTAGCTCGTTAATCTAAGATGGTTATGTTTCCTAACCATAGACATGTGTTGTCATTTGATTAACGGGATCACATTATTAGGACAATGATGTGATTGACATGACCCATTCCATTAGCTTAGCACCCGATCGTTTAGTATGTTGCTATTGCTTTCTTCATGACTTATACATGTTCCTATGACTATGAGATTATGCAACTCCCATTTACCGGAGGAACACTTTGTGTGCTACCAAACGTCACAACGTAACTGGGTGATTATAAAGGAGCTCTACAGGTGTCTCCAAAGGTACATGTTGGGTTGGCGTATTTTGAGATTAGGATTTGTCACTCCGATTGTCAGAGAGGTGTCTCTGGGCCCTCTCGATAATGCACATCACATAAGCCTTGCAAGCATTGCAACTAATGAGTTAGTTGTGAGATGATGTATTACGAAACGAGTAAAGAGACTTGCCGGTAACGAGATTGAACTAGGTATTGAGATACCGACGATCGAATCTCGGGCAAGTAACATACCAATGACAAAGGGAACAAAGTATGTTGTTATGCGGTCTGACCGATAAAAGATCTTCGTAGAATATGTGGGAGCCAATATGAGCATCCAGGTTCCGCTATTGGTTATTGACCGGAGACATGTCTCGGTCATGTCTACATTGTTCTCGAACCCGTAGGGTCCGCACGCTTAACATTACGATGACAGTTTCATTATGAGTTTATATATTTTGATGTACCGAAGTTAGTTCGGAGTCCCGGATGTGATCACGGACATGACGAGGAGTCTCGAAATGGTCGAGACATAAAGATTGATATATTGGAAGCCTATTTTTGGACATCGGAAGTGTTCCGGGTGAAATAGGCATTTTACCGGAGTACTAGGAGGTTACCGGAAC
>NC_057812.1:475324595-475337241 GCF_018294505.1 Triticum aestivum | reverse complement strand
GGCCCCCCCCCCATTTCCTTTCTTCCCTCTCTTCCTTCTTCCCCAAGTCCTAATCCAACTAGGGAAAGGGGGAGTCCTACTCCCGATAGGAGTAGGACTCCTCCTGCATGCCTCCTCCTAGGGCTGGCCGGGCACCCCTAGACACACAAGTTGATCTCTAAGATCATTCTCTTAGCCGTGTGCGGTGCCCCCTTCCACCATAGTCCTCGATAATATTGTAGTGGTGCTTAGGTGAAGCCCTACGACAGTAGAACATCAAGATCGTCACCACGCCGTCGTGCTGACGGAACTCTTCCCTGACACTTTGCTGGATCAGAGTCCGGGGATCGTCATCGAGCTAAACGTATGCTAGAACTCGGAGGTGCCATAGTTTCGGTGCTTGATCGGTCGGGCCGTGAAGACGTACGACTACATCAACCGCGTTGTCATAACGCTTCCGCTGTCGGTCTACGAGGGTACGTAGATCATACTCTCCCGTCTCGTTGCTATGCATCACCATGATCTTGCGTATGCGTAGGAAAATTCTTGAAATTACTATGTTCCCCAACAGTGGCATCCGAGCCTAGGTTTTATGCGTTGATGTTATATGCACGAGTAGAACACAAGTGAGTTGTGGGCGATATAAGTCATACTGCTTACCAGCATGTCATACTTTGGTTCGGCGGTATTGTTGGACGAAGCGGCCCGGACCGACATTACACGTACGCTTACATGAGACCGGTTCTCCCGACGTGCTTTGCACAAAGGTGGCTAGCGGGTGTCAGTTTCTCCAACTTTAGTTGAACCAAGTGTGGCTACACCCGGTCCTTGCGAAGGTTAAAACAGCACCAACTTGACAAACTATCATTGTGGTTTTGATGCGTAGGTAAGAACGGTTCTTGCTAAGCCCGTAGCAGCCACGTAAAACTTGCAACAACAAAGTAGAGGACGTCTAACTTGTTTTTGCAGGGCATGTTGTGATGTGATATGGTCAAGACATGATGCTAAATTTTATTGTATGAGATGATCATGTTTTGTAACCAAGTTATCGGCAACTGGCAGGAGCCATATGGTTGTCGCTTTATTGTATGCAATGTGATTGCGCTGTAATGCTTTACTTTATCACTAAGCGGTAGCGATAGTCGTGGAAGCATAAGATTGGCAAGACGACAACGATGCTACGATGATGATCAAGGTGTCGCGCCGGTGATGATGGTGATCATGACGGTGCTTCGAAGATGGAGATCACAAGCACAAGATGATGATGGCCATATCATATCACTTATATTGATTGCATGTGATGTTTATCTTTTATACATCTTATCTTGCTTTGATTGACGGTAGCATTTTAAGATGATCTCTCACTAATTATCAAGAAGTGTTCTCCCCGAGTATGCACCGTTGTGAAAGTTCTTCGTGCTGAGACACCACGTGATGATCGGGTGTGATAGGCTCTACATTCAAATACAACGGGTGCAAAACAGTGCACACGCGGAATACTCAGGTTATACTTGACGAGCCAAGCATATACAGATATGGCATCGGAACACGGAGACCGAAAGTTCAAGCATGAATCATATAGTAGATATGATCAACATAGTGATGTTCACCAATGAAACTACTCCATCTCACGTGATGATCAGACATGGTTTAGTTGATTTGGATCACGTGATCACTTAGAGGATTAGAGGGATGTCTATCTAAGTGGGAGTTCTTTAGTAATATGATTAATTGAACTTAAATTTATCATGAACTTAGTACTTGATAGTATCTTGCTTGTTTATGTTTGATTGTAGATAGATGGCCCGTGTTGTTGTTCAGTTGAATTTTAATGCGTTCCTTGAGAAAGCAAAGTTGAAAGATGATGGTAGCAATTACACGGACTGGGTCCGTAACTTGAGGATTATCCTCATTGCTGCACAGAAGAATTATGTCCTGGAAGCACCGCTGGGTGCCAGGCCTGCTGCTGGAGCAACACCAGATGTTATGAACGTCTGGCAGAGCAAAGCTGATGACTACTCGATAGTTCAGTGTGCCATGCTTTACGGCTTAGAATCGGGACTTCAACGATGTTTTGAACCTCATGGAGCATATGAGATGTTCCAGGAGTTGAAGTTAATATTTCAAGCAAATGCCCGGATTGAGAGATATGAAGTCCCCAATAAGTTCTATAGCTGCAAGATGGAGGAGAACAGTTCTGTCAGTGAGCATATACTCAAAATGTCTGGGTATACTAATCACTTGATTCAATTGGGAGTTAATCTTCCAGATGATTGCGTCATTGACAGAATTCTCCAATCACTGCCACCTAGCTACAAGAGCTTCGTGATGAACTATAATATGCAAGGGATGAATAAGTCTATTCCCGAGCTCTTCGCAATGCTGAAAGCTGCGGAGGTAGAAATCAAGAAGGAGCATCAAGTGTTGATGGTCAACAAGACCACTAGTTTCAAGAAAAAGGGCAAAGGGAAGAAGAAGGGGAACTTCAAAAAGAACAGCAAGCAAGTTGCTGCTCAAGAGAAGAAACCCAAATCTGGACCTAAGCCTGAAACTGAGTGCTTCTACTGCAAGCAGACTGGTCACTGGAAGCGGAACTACCCCAAGTATTTGGCGGATAAGAAGGATGGCAAGGTGAACAAAGGTATATGCGATATACATGTTATTGATGTGTACCTTACTAATGCTCGCAGTAGCACCTGGGTATTTGATACTGGTTTTGTTGCTAACATTTGCAAATCGAAACAGGGACTACGGATTAAGCGAAGATTGGCTAAGGATGAGGTGACGATGCGCGTGGGAAATGGTTCCAAAGTCGATGTGATCGCGGTCAGCACGCTACCTCTACATCTACCTTCGGGATTAGTATTAGACCTAAATAATTGTTATTTGGTGCCAGCGTTGAGCATGAACATTATACCTGGATCTTGTTTGATGCGAGACGGTTATTCATTTAAATCAGAGAATAATGGTTGTTCTATTTATATGAGTAAAATCTTTTATGGTCATGCACCCATGAAGAATGGTCTATTCTTATTAAATCTCGATAGTAGTGACACACACATTCATAATGTTGAAGCCAAAAGATGCAGAGTTGATAATGATAGTGCAACTTATTTGTGGCACTGCCGTTTAGGTCATATCGGTGTAAAGCGCATGAAGAAACTCCATACTGATGGACTTTTGGAACCACTTGATTATGAATCACTTGGTACTTGCGAACCATGCCTTATGGGTAAGCTGACAAAAACACCGTTCTCCGGTACTATGGAGAGAGCAACAGATTTGTTGGAAATCAGACATACAGATGTATGTGGTCTGATGAATGTTGAGGCTCGTGGCGGATATCGTTATTTTCTCACCTTCACAGATGACTTAAGCAGATATGGGAATATCTACTTAATGAAACATAAATCTGAAACATTTGAAAAGTTCAAAGAATTTCAGAGTGAAGTTGAAAATCATCGTAACAAGAAAATAAAATTCCTACGATCTGATCGTGGAGGAGAATATTTGAGTTATGAGTTTGGTGTACATTTGAAACAATGCGGAATAGTTTCGCAACTCACGCCACCCGGAACACCACAGCGTAATGGTGTGTCCGAATGTCGTAATCGCACTTTACTAGATATGGTGTGATCTATGATGTCTCTTACTGATTTACCGCTATCGTTTTGGGGTTATGCTTTAGAGACGGCCGCATTCACGTTAAATAGGGCACCATCAAAATCCGTTGAGATGACGCCTTATGAACTGTGGTTTGGCAAGAAACCAAACTTGTCGTTTCTGAAAGTTTGGGGCTGCGATGCTTATGTGAAAAAGCTTCAACCTGATAAGCTCGAACCCAAATCGGAGAAATGTGTCTTCATAGGATATCCAAAGGAAACTATTGGATACACCTTCTATCACAGATCCGAAGGCAAGACTTTTGTTGCTAAATTCGGAAACTTTCTAGAGAAGAAGTTTCTCTCGAAAGAAGTGAGTGGGAGGAAAGTAGAACTTGATGAGGTAACTGTACCTGCTCCCTTATTGGAAAGTAGTACATCACAGAAACCGGTTTCTGTGACACCTACACCAATTAGTGAGGAAGCTAATGATGATGATCATGAAACTTCAGAACAAGATACTGCTAAACCTCGTAGATCAACCAGAGTAAGATCCGCACCAGAGTGGTACGGTAATCCTGTTCTGGAAGTCATCCTACTAGATCATGATGAACCTACAAACTATGGAGAAGCGATGGTGAGCCCAGATTCCGCAAAATGGCTTGAAGCCATGAAATCTGAGATGGGATCCATGTATGAGAACAAAGTGTGGACTTTGGTTGACTTGCCCACAGATCGGCAAGCAATTGAGAATAAATGGATCTTCAAGAAGAAGACTGACGCTGACGGTAATGTTACTGTCTACAAAGCTCGACTTGTCGCAAAAGGTTTTCGACAAGTTCAAGGGATTGACTACGATGAGACCTTCTCACCCATAGCGATGCTTAAGTCTGTCCGAATCATGTTAGCAATTGCCGCATTTTATGATTATGAAATTTGGCAGATGGATGTCAAAACTGCATTCCTGAATGGATTTCTAGAAGAAGAGTTGTATATGATGCAGCCGGAAGGTTTTGTCGATCCAAAGGGAGCTAACAAAGTGTGCAAGCTCCAGCGATCCATTTATGGACTGGTGCAAGCCTCTCGGAGTTAGAATAAACGCTTTGATAGTGTGATCAAAGCATTTGGTTTTGTACAGACTTTTGGAGAAGCCTGTATTTACAAGAAAGTGAGTGGGAGCTCTGTAGCATTTCTGATATTATATGTAGATGACATATTACTAATCGGAAATGATATAGAATTTCTGGATAGCATAAAGGGATACTTGAATAAGAGTTTTTCAATGAAAGACCTCGGTGAAGCTACTTACATATTGGGCATTAAGATCTATAGAGATAGATCAAGACGCTTAATTGGACTTTCACAAAGCACATACCTTGACAAAGTTTTGAAGAAGTTCAAAATGGATCAAGCAAAGAAAGGATTCTTGCATGTGTTACAAGGTGTGAAATTGAGTAAGACTCAATGCCCGACCAATGCAGAAGATAGAGAGAAAATGAAAGATGTTCCCTATGCTTCAGCCATAGGCTCTATCATGTATGAAATGCTGTGTACCAGACCTGATGTGTGTCTTGCTATAAATCTAGAAGGGAGGTACCAAAGTAATCCAGGAGTGGATCACTGGATAGCGGTCATGTTGGGGATATACCCCGCGGTATGACCCGGCTATATGTATAACCCAGCCGGACTTGGCGACTCACTAATGACCCGCCCTGACTGGATGACACACTAAGTGACCCGCCCGATCCTGGCGACTTATGGGTGACCTGGCAAGCGGATCAGAGGAGCGACAAGACCCGGGGGCCCAAGAGGCTCAAGGCCCAGAAGGCCGGCTTACGTTATGGTAGGCCAGCTTAAGAGGAAAGGCGTGAGGAATATCTCCCTTACAAGGAATCAAGAACCGGACTTGTATCCGGCTTGTAGTAGAAGATAGGCTAGTCCTAATCCTATTTGGACTCCACATGTAACCCGCCCCTCTAACTTATATAAGGAGGGGCAGGGCTCCCCAAAGGGGGACAGGAAACAAGAAACAATCTCTAGGGCTAGACACAAAGAGCTGGCTTACCGGCGACTCTCTCGTGATCATAATGAGACCTAGCCCCAAACAGCATGTAGGGTTTTTACCGAATGATGTTTCCCGGGGCCCGAAGCTGTATAAATCCTTGTCTTGTGTGTTACGTCTCTCGTCCCGATCAACCCCTCTCAAGCTACCGCCTAGATGCATTGGCCTCGCGACTAAGTCCTGGCACTAAAGACATCTGCCATGACAATTCCACGACAGTTGGCGCCCACCGTGGGGCCTGCGCACGGTGGTGTTGAGTTCTTGGAGGGATCGCTCACAAGGATCGACAAGTTCACAATTTCCGGATGAAGAAGAACCGGTTGGAGAAAGATCTGCATCGGTTTCGAGTTCGTCGGTCTAGATTCATAATTTGGAAGATTTAAGGAAATTAAGGTTGCGATTTAATGTCTGCCGCAAGTCGCCAACAAAAGAAGTCACAAGTCGCCAACGCCATCGGCGTGTCAAATTTTCATCGGTTGCTCACCGAAACCTGTACGATCGGAGTCGCCGTCACCGTTCAATCATCAAAGGAAAAAAATCAAGAAAAAGAAAACAAAGCGCTGAGAAGGATTCGATCCAGCGCTGCAGGGTCTCAGCGCGACAATCGCTAACCACCCAATCCAGTTGACTTTGGTCAAAGTAACTACAACCTGGAGAAGGACTCGGACTCTGCCTCAGCTGGGGCCGTGCCTCGTTGGTGCTTCTTCGCCTCCAGGTCTCGCCTCGACGGCCTGTCAGTACCGTTTCCAAGACCGACAGCAACCAGTCTCAAGTTTGGAAGCTCGGCCACATCTTCTTGTCCACGTTCAGCTCCAAGTCCCGAGGCAATCAACCAACGTTGTTGCAGGCTACTTCCACGTAAAGAAAAAATCAGAGAAAAGATACGATCTGCCAGGATTTGGCACTGTCCAATGGACACAAGTGGAGCCTGTCGGCAAAGAAAAGGAAAAGGTGGAGCTAGTGTTACACCAGAAGCATCAATGCAAATATTTCAGTACGGACAAGCCGGCCAGAAAGGGCTTAATTCGCCATTGAAATTATCGGAGATTATCGATGGACGTCATACATAAATCATTTATCGTCCGTACAACTCAGGTGATATTTGTCCAAGTTATTATATTAGCACATATTGTTTTTATCAAGGAACAGTTTATCTTTGCCTTGGTCTGCAATATTGTTTATGCAGAGCAATTATTTATGACAAAAAGTGATATTGTACCACAGAGATGGAGGCACGCCAACATTTTTTGGCACAGGTGGTCGTCGTTAGTCAACGGACTCCCGCACCGGCTTACAACGCCGTGGCCGTCTCTCGCGACCGCGCCGGCTTACAACGCAGTGGCCGTTTCTCGCGACCACGCCGGCTTACAACAAGGAGGACAACTTGCCCGTCCGCATCGGCTTACAACATCACGACCGGTTCATCTGTCTGTGCTGCCTCAGATGTTGCGGTCGTCTTTACCATCCGTCTCTCGCGGCTTGGTTTACATCAACACATCGGGCCGCACCTGTCTGCATGAGCTATTTATTGAGTATGAGCAAGTCACTGCTTGGGAAGCCCGGTTTTCTTCTAACAAATTGGAGGCAAATTATCATGTATTATCAGCCGCCATCTGCACTGGATGGCTCAATGGGCAGGCGCACAAGTCGTCGTCACTACAGTTTGGTTAAACTTCAAACATCCAGTTATAAGGAACCATTGGCCGAGTTGCTGACACGGCTCATACGGGATCATTTATAAACCCGCCGCAGTCGCCTCAACCTTCTGTGGATTCATATCACGCTACAACGCCAATGATATACACCTTCTGCTATGGTCAAATATGGAGAATCTCAAGCCAACTCTTCGAGTCATCTTGAGACTCGGGGGCTACAATGGTATGGCTCGGCAAAATTAGCCGGTTTCAATGAATTCAAGAACTCCGAGTCATTGAAGGGAAGATAACCCGGCCCTGGAGGCTACTCTTTATTGGCGAATATTTAAAGGCCGTCAGAAAAATTTCCAGCTCAAAATGAAGATTCCGGTTTAAAATATAGCTCAAGAGACATCTCTCTCCCGCAAAGCTTTGAAGCTATCAAATCCGGTTCAAAATCCGGCTCAAGGTAAATTTGTCTCTCACAAAGTTTTGAAGCTTTTAAATCCGGTTTAAAGTTCTGGTTCAAAAAGATTTAATCTCTCGCAAGTTCGAGTTCTCAGAAAAATTAAAGGTTGCCAAAAGAACTTGCTGCCATGATGCGCGGTTCAAACTTGGATATCCTGCCTTACGGCTTATCTTATTATGATCACTTGGGGGCTTCCTGCTCAGTACCCTCTTGATCGGCGCAATGCCAAAATTTATATGGTCACTTGGGGGCTTCCTGTTCAAACATAGGTCGTATTCGAACCAAAGAGAACATAGTTGTCGAAACCCTTTTGATTGGCATACTGCCAAACCCACTAGGGGGCTTCTTGATCGTATCCGAATCATAGCTCAACCCCTTTGGGTCCGACGTGGATCATATTCGAATCAGCATCGTTAAACAACTCTCAAGGTCATTTGGGGGCTTCCTGTTCAAACATAGGTCGTATTCGAACCAAAGAGAACATAGCTGTCGATACCCTCTTGATCGGCATCGCCAAAGCCACTGGGGGCTATATGATCGTATTCGAATCTTAGCTTAACCCCTTTGGAATGGTTTACTGATCGTATCCGAATCAGAAGCCTCAAAAAGTTTTATTCTGTCTCTGGTAAAGTTTATTGCAGCCACAATTACTTACTTGAGACCTTTTTGGGACTATATCTCATATATATATAAGTGTTTTATGCTTAACCCGGCTTGACTTTTGACTATAAGTCGCCAGTTTATGACAATCATCATCTATGTGGAAGCATTGGCTTCTAAGGATTGGGTTATCACCCTTACTGCACAGGTTATGTAAGCCGGCAGTACAAATTCAATATCACAGTAGTTATATGTGAGATATTATGACCTGCCCTGGTTTTGACGCTAAGTCGCCAGGGCATATGTTGTTTAAACTCTTTGCAGGATTTGCAGAAATATGCATATAAATGATTAAGTTCAAGCTCATTACCAAAGTTGATGCTTCAAAATGATTATCCGTTCTGGATTTTTCTCAAAAGGCTATAAGCCGCCGGGTCATGAAAATTCCGGTTTGCAATGAAGGCGTATTGAATTGCCATCGGCCAAGAGCCGCCGGGTATTTAAACTCCGGATTTACTTGTCAACAGATCAGGTATTTGAAATCTTTAAATAGCCAAACTTGGCTGGATTTTCGTTATGATATTGAATGATTGAGGTTTTCAAACCGGGTTATTCAAATCTTTAATAGCCAACATGGCTGGATTTTCATGATGATATTGAATGATTGAGGTTTTCATACTGGATTATATTATTCTTATCTTAAATAGCCAACATGGCTGGATTTCTATTATGATTATCAATAACCAGTATTATGATTGAGGTTTTCAAAGTTGCTTTAGTGCAATGGCTATTATCTTTATCAATGGGCATGATTTATTTTACAATGGAGGAAATAGTCCCGAGTCGCTGCAGGCTTACGACCCGACACTTGGGGGCTACATTATTCAAGTTGAGGTTACATCAAATATGCAAGTCTCATGTCGCTGCAAGCATGCACCATGACACTTGGGGGCTAATGCAAAGTCATTTTTATTGGCCTTATTGACGAGCCGACTCATCCCGTTGTAATGAGCCGGCACTTGGGGGTTACCAATTGCTCCTGTTAAAATTCAGGATACACAAGCCTTATTCCATTATATATTGAAGGATCCACTACTCAGTTGGTAAAGCACAAATCTCTTAACCTTGTGGATGTGGGTTCAAGCCCCAGGATGGGAGTAACATCATATGATATTATTTTCAATGAAAAGTCCCAGCTCAGTATTATCTTACTAAGCTGACCCTTGGGGGCTACACGTTACTGCTCAAATTTACATCATCATATTTACAAAGTCCCTGCTCATTATTACATAATGACCCGACACTTGGCGGCTAATGCATATTGCTCTTTGCTGAAGACAATTCTAGGATGACCCGGCTACACTACTATGACTATAGCCGACTCATGGGGGCTACACAGCTGGATTTTATTTAAAGCCATGGTGATAAGTCCCAGCTTATTCATGCTGATTAAAACGTCCCTTGGGGGCTACAAGTAATATGGATATAAGGGAGAAATATGTTCAAATTCTCAGTTTTGAGCAGATCGGATTGATACGGTGTTTGCAACAATCATGATCTGGTGTCACCAATAATTATGACCCCGCGTCAGCTACAGTTATGACCCGGTGCTATCAATATTTACAAGCCGGCAATTTTGGTTATGATAAACCGGCAAGTTTTACCTCTTCAAGCCGGCTGAAAGTCAGATGAGTATTTCAAGACCAATATGTTTTAGGCCGGCGCTTTGGAAGCCGATTCAAGTAGATTATTTCTTACAATATTTCTCTACAAGAGACCAGTGCCAGCAAATTGACTCTGAAGCTGGCCTATTTACCCGTATTTCTCAAAAGAAGTATCTGGATTTTTCGCATTCACAAAGTTTGAACATATCTACTAAAGGAGATTTGCTATGAGTACATGGGCATGTATCAAGAAGAAAATGACAAGGATTTAAAAATGATCAGGTGCCGGCTTACAAGAATATTTAACCCGGAGTACAACCTGTCAGTTTGTTCTTGTGTTTATGTTGCAGATCAGTTTAACATGGATAAATCCAAATTAAACTTGGGGGCTAATGTCGGGGATATACCCCGCGGTATGACCCGGCTAGATGTATAACCCAGACGGACTTGGCGACTCACTAATGACCCGCCCTGACTGGACGACACACTAAGTGACCCGCCCGATCCTGGCGACTTATGGGTGACCTGGCAAGCGGATCATAGGAGCACCAAGACCCGGGGGCCCAGGAGGCTCAAGGCCTAGAATGCCGGCTTACGTTATGGTAGGCCGGCTTAAGAGGAAAGGCGTGAGGAATATCTCCCTTACAAGGAATCAAGAACCGGACTTGTATCCGGCTTGTAGTAGAAGATAGGCTAGTCCTAATCCTATTTGGACTCCACATGTAACCCACCCCTCTAATTTATATAAGGAGGGGCAGGGCTCCCCAAAGGGGGACAGGAAACAAGAAACAATCTCTAGGGCTAGACACAAAGAGCCGGCTTACCAGCGACTCTCTCGTGATCATAATGAGACCTAGCCCCAAACAGTATGTAGGGTTTTTACCGGATGATGTTTCCCGGGGCCCGAAGCTGTCTAAATCCTTGTCTTGTGTGTTACGTCTCTCGTCCCGATCAACCCCTCTCAAGCTACCGCCTAGATGCTTTGGCCTCGCGACTAAGTCCTGGCACTAAGGACATCTACCGTGACAATTCCACGACAGGTCAAGAACATCCTGAAATACCTGAAAAGGACTAAGGATGTGTTTCTCATATATGGAGGTGACAAAGAGCTCATCGTAAATGGTTACGTTGATGCAAGCTTTGACACTGATCTGGACGATTCTAATCGCAAACCGGATACGTGTTTACATTAAACGGTGGAGCTGTCAGTTGGTGCAGTTCTAAAAAAGCATTGTGGCGGGATCTACATGTGAAGCAGAGTACATAGCTGCTTCGGAAGCAGCAAACGAAGGAGTCTGGATGAAGGAGTTCATATCCGATCTAGGTGTCATACCTAGTGCATCGGGTCCAATGAAAATCTTTTGTGACAATACTGGTGCAATTGCCTTGGCAAAGGAATCCAGATTTCACAAGAGAACCAAGCACATCAAGAGACGCTTCAATTCCATCCGGGATCTAGTCCAGGTGGGAGACATAGAGATTTGCAAGATACATACGGATCTGAATGTAGCAGACCCATTGACTAAGCCTCTTCCACGAGCAAAACATGATCAGCACCAAAGCTCCATGGGTGTTAGAATCATTACTGTGTAATCTAGATTATTGACTCTAGTGCAAGTGGGAGACTGAAGGAAATATGCCCTAGAGGCAATAATAAAGTTATTATTTTATTTCCTTATATCATGATAAATGTTTATTGTTCATGCTAGAATTGTATTATCCGGAAACATAATACTTGTGTGAATACATATACAAACTAAACATCACTACTATGACTCTACTTGACTAGCTCGTTAATCAAAGATGGTTATGTTTCCTAACCATAGACATGTGTTGTCATTTGATTAACGGGATCACATTATTAGGACAATGATGTGATTGACATGACCCATTCCATTAGCTTAGCACCCGATCGTTTAGTATGTTGCTATTGCTTTCTTCATGACTTATACATGTTCCTATGACTATGAGATTATGCAACTCCCGTTTGCGGGAGGAACACTTTGTGTGCTACCAAACGTCACAACGTAACTGGGTGGTTATAAAGGAGCTCTACAGGTGTCTCCAAAGGTACATGTTGGGTTGGCGTATTTCGAGATTAGGATTTGTCACTCCGATTGTCAGAGAGGTGTCTCTGGGCCCTCTCGGTAATGCACATCACATAAGCCTTGCAAGCATTGCAACTAATGAGTTAGTTGTGAGATGATGTATTACGAAACGAGTAAAGAGACTTGCCGGTAACGAGATTGAACTAGGTATTGAGATACCTACGATCAAATATCGGGCAAGTAACATACCGATGACAAAGGGAACAAAGTATGTTGTTATGCGGTCTGACCAATAAAAGATCTTCGTAGAATATGTGGGAGCCAATATGAGCATCCAGGTTCCGCTATTGGTTATTGACCGGAGACATGTCTCGGTCATGTCTACATTGTTCTCGAACCCGTAGGGTCCGCACGCTTAACGTTACGATGACAGTTTCATTATGAGTTTATATATTTTGATGTACCGAAGTTAGTTCGGAGTCCCGGATGTGATCACGGACATGACGAGGAGTCTCGAAATGGTCGAGACATAAAGATTGCTATATTGGAAGCCTATGTTTGGACATCGGAAGTGTTCCGGGTGAAATC
>NC_057812.1:475144744-475324284 GCF_018294505.1 Triticum aestivum | reverse complement strand
GGGCCTAGTGGAGGAAGAGGAGAGGAGGCCTAGGGGCTGTCGCGCGCCCCTCCCCCTCCCCAAGTCCGAATTCGACAAGGAGGGGGGCGGCGCCCCCCTTCCTTTCTTCCCTCTCTTCCATCTTCCCCAAGTCCTAATCCAACTAGGGAAAGGGGGGAGTCCTACTCCCGATAGGAGTAGGACTCCTCCTGCGCGCCTCCTCCTAGGGCCGGCCGCACCCCCCTTGGCTCCTTTGTATACGGGGGCAGGGGGGCACCTCTAGACACACAAGTTGATCTCTAAGATCGTTCTCTTAGCCGTGTGCGGTGCCCCTTTCCACCATAGTCCTCGATAATATTGTAGTGGTGCTTAGGCGAAG
The DNA here is from genome assembly GCF_018294505.1 of Triticum aestivum. Taxonomy (NCBI): domain Eukaryota; kingdom Viridiplantae; phylum Streptophyta; class Magnoliopsida; order Poales; family Poaceae; genus Triticum; species Triticum aestivum. Next base: position 475,323,926 of record NC_057812.1, on the reverse strand, counting down.
CCCTACGATAGTAGAACATCAAGATCGTCACCACGCCATCGTGCTGACGGAACTCTTCCCCGACACTTTGCTGGATCGGAGTCTGGGGATCGTCATCGAGCTGAACGTGTGCTAGAACTCGGAGGTGTTGTAGTTTCGGTGCTTGACCGGTCAGGCCATGAAGACGTACAACTACATCAACTGCGTTGTCATAACGCTTCCGCTGTCGGTCTACGAGGGTACGTAGATCATACTCTCCCCTCTCCTTGTTATGCATCACCATGATCTTGCGTGTGCGTAGGAAAATTCTTGAAATTACTACGTTCCCCAACACCGCACCCCTCCGAGTCCAATTCGGACCAGAGGGGGAGGGGGCGCGCGGCCTGCCCTGGCCTCCTCTCTCTCTCTCCACTATGGCCCATTAAGGCCCATACAATTACCGGGGTTTCCGGTAACCTCCCGATACTCCGGTAAAATCCCGATTTCATCCGGAAACATTCCGATGTCCAAATATAGGCTTCCAATATATCGATCTTTACATCTCGACCATTTCAAGACTCCTCGTCATGTCCGTGATCATATCCGGGACTCCGAACTACCTTCGGTGCATCAAAACACAAAAACTCATAATACCGATCGTCACAGAACTTTAAGCGTGTGGACCCTACGGGTTCGAGAACTATGTAGACATGACAGAGACACGTCTCCGGTCAATAACCAATAGCGGAACCTGGATGCTCATATTGGTCCTACATATACTACGAAGATCTTTATCGGTCAAACCGATAACAACATACGTTGTTCCCTTTGTCATCGGTATGTTACTTGCTCGAGATTCGATCGTCGGTATCTCAATACCTAGCTCAATCATGTTACCGGCAAGTCTCTTTACTCGTTCCATAATGCATCATCCCGCAACCAACTCATTAGTTGCATTGCTTGCAAGGCTTATAGTGATGTGCATTATCGAGAGGGCCCAGAGATACCTCTCTGACAATCGGAGTGACAAATCCTAATCTCGATCTATGCCAACTCAACAAGTACCATCGGAGACATCTTTAGAGCACCTTTATAATCACCCAGTTACATTGTGACGCTTGGTTGCACACAAAGTGTTCCTCCGGTAATCGGGAGTTGCATAATCTCATAGTCATAGGAACATGTATAAGTCATGAAGAAAGCAATAACAGTAAACTAAAACGATCAAGTGCTAAGCTAACGGAATGGGTCAAGTCAATCAAGTCATTCTCCTAATGATGTGATCCCGTTTATCAAATGACAACTGATGTCCATGGTTAGGAAACATAACCATCTTTGATCAACGAGCTAGTCAAGTAGAGGCATACTAGTGACACTCTATTTGTCTATGTATTCACACATGTATTATATTTCCGGTTAATACAATTCTAGCATGAATAATAAACATTTATCATAAAATAACGAAATAAATAATAACTTTATTATTGCCTCTAGGGCATATTTCCTTCAATAGGTCTATCACTTAGCAGTGCATCATGGACATAATTCTTCTGTGCAGCAATGAGGATAATCCTCAGACCACAGACCTAATCCGCATCATTGTTACTATCATCTTTCAACATATTTTTATCTAGGAACATTTCAAAAATAAACGGGGAGCTACATCGCAAGCTATTGATCTACAACATAGATATGCAAATACTATCAGGACTGAGTTCATGATAAATTAAAGTTCAATTAATCATATTACTTAAGAACTCCCACTTAGATAGACATCCCTCTAGTCATCTAAATGATCACGTGATCCAAATCAACTAAACCATGTCCGATCATCACGTGAGATGGAGTAGTTTTCAATGATGAACATCACTATGTTGATCATATCTACTATATCATTCACGCTCGACCTTTCGGTCTCCAGTGTTCCGAGGCCATATCTGCATATGCTAGGCTCGTCAAGTTTAACCCGAGTATTCTACGTGTGCAAAACTGTCTTGCACCCGTTGTATGTGAATGTAGAGCTTATCACACCCGATCATCACGTGGTGTCTCGGCACGACGAATTGTCGCAACGGTGCATACTCAGGGAGAACACTTATACCTTGAAATTTAGTGAGAGATCATCTTATAATGCTACTACCGAACTAAGAAAAATAAGATGTATAAAAGGTAAACATCACATGCAATCAAAATATGTGACATGATATGGCCATCATCATCTTGTGCCTTTGATCTCCATCTCCAAAACACCGTCATGATCTCTATCATCACCGGCATGACACCATGATCTCCATCATCTTGATCTCTATCAATGTGTCATCACATGGTCGTCTCACCAACTATTGCTTTTGCAACTATTGTTATCGCACAGCGATAAAGTAAAGCAATTATATGGCGCTTGCATATTATGCAATAAAGAGACAACCATAAGGCTCCTGCCAGTTGCTGATAACTTTAACAAAACATGATCATCTCATACAACAATTTATATCTCATCACGTCTTGACCATATCACATCACAACATACCCTGCAAAAACAAGTTAGACGTCCTCTACTTTTTTGTTGCAAGTTTTACGTGGCTGCTACGGGCTGAGCAAGAACCGTTCTTACCTACGCATCAAAAACCACAACGTGGTATAGTGATTGCTTTTTGATCTTCGGAAATAACCCTATTCATTGAATCTGATTCAACTAAAGTTGGAGAAACAGACACCCACTAGCCACCTATGTGCGAAGCACGTCGATAGAACCAGTCTCGTGTAAGCATACACGTAATGTCGGTCTGAGCCGCTTCATCCAACAATACCGCCGAATCAAGAATCAACTAGTGACAGCAAGAAATATGTATCTATCCATGCCCACAACTCCTTTTTTGTTCTACTCGTGCATATAACATCTACGCATAGACCTGGCTCTGATGCCACTGTTAGGGAACGCAGTAATTTCAAAAAAATTCCTACGCACACGCAAGATCATGGTGATGCATAGCAACAAGAGGGAAGAGTGTTGTCTATGTACCCTCGTAGACCGTAAGCGGAAGCGTTATGACAACGCGGTTGATGTAGTCATACGTCTTCACGATCGACCGACCCTAGCACCGAAGGTACGGCACCTCCGCGATCTGCACACGTTCGTCTCGGTGACATCCCACGAACTCATGATCCAGTAGAGTGTCGAGGGAGAGCTTCGTCAGCATGACGGCATGATGACGGTGATGATGATGCTACCGGAACAGGGCTTCGCCTAAGCACCGCTACGATATGACCGAGGTGGATTATGGTGGAGGGGGGCACCACACACGGCTAAGAGATCAATGATCAACTTATGTGTCTATGGGGTGCCCCCTCCCCCGTATATAAAGGAGTGGAGGAGGGGAAGGGGGACGGCCTCCTAAGCGCGCCCCAAGGGGAGTCCTACTCCCACCGGGAGTAGGATCCCCCCTCCCTTCCCTAGTTGGATTAGGAGAGAAGGAAGGGGAAGGAAGGAGGGAGGAAAGGGGGGCCCGGCCCCCTTCCCAATTTGGATTGGGCTTGGGGGCGCCCCCTCCTTTTCTCCCTTCTCCTCTCTCCCACTATGGCCCAATAAGGCCCATATACCTCCCGGGGGGTTCCGGTAGCCTCCCGGTACAACGGTAAATGCCCGATATCACCTGGAACCATTCTGATGTCCAAATATAGTCGTCTAATATATCAATCTTTATGTCTCGACCATTTCGAGACTCCTCGTTATGTCTGTGATCATATCCGGGACTCTGAACTACCTTCAGTACATCAAAAACACATAAACTCATAATACAATCATCACCGAACATTAAGTGTGTGGACCCTATGGGTTCAAAAACTATGTATACATGTCAGAGACACGTCTCCGGTCAATAACCGATAGCGGAACCTGGATGCTCATATTGATCCCTACATATTCTACGAAGATCTTTATCGGTCAAACCGCATAACGATATACGTTGTTCCCTTTGTCATCGGTATGTTACTTGCCCGAGATTTGATCGTCGGTATCTCAATACCTAATTCAATCTCGTTACCAACAAGTCTCTTTACTCATTCCGTAATGCTACATCCCGTAACTAACTCATTAGCTACATTGTTTACAAGGCTTATAGTGATGTACATTATCGAGAGGGCCCAGAGATACCTCTCCGATAGACGGAGTGACAAATCCTAATCTCAATCTATGCCAACTCAACAAACACCATTGGATACACCTGTAGAGCATCTTTATAATCACCCAGTTACGTTGTGACGTTTGATAGCACACAAGGTGTTCCTTCGGTATTCGGGAGTTGCATAATATCATAGTCAGAGGAACATGTATAAGTCATGAAGAAAGCAGTAGCAATAAAACTGAATGATTATTATGCTAAGCTAACGGATGGATCTTGTCCATCACATCATTCTCTAATGATGTGATCCCGTTCATCAAATGACAACATATGTCCATGGCTAGGAAACTTAACCATCTTTGATTAACAAACTAGTCAAGTAGAGGCATACTAGGGACACTATGTTTGTCTATGTATTCACACATGTACTAAGTTTCCGATTAATACAATTCATGCATGAATAATAAACATTTATCATGATATAAGGAAATATAAATAACAACTTTATTATTGCCTCTAGGGCATATTTCCTTCAATATATACCCCTCCACCCCCTTCTCCATTTGAGAGAGAGCCATCGGATCGTGCCTACACTTCCAGCCTACATTTTCTGAGAGGGAACCACCTACTCATGTGTTGAGATCAAGACATTCCAATCCAACCATAAGAATCTTGATTTTTAGCCTTCCCCAAGTTGTTTTCCACTCAAATCATCTTTCCACCATATTCAAATCTGTGAGAGAGAGTTGAGTGTTGGGGAGACTATCATTTGAAGCATAAGAGCAAGGAGTTCATCATCAACACACCATCTATTACCTTTTGAAGAGTGGTGTCTCCTAGATTGGTTAGATGTCACTTGGAAGCCTCCGACAAGATTGTGGAGTTGAACCAAGAAGTTTGTAAGGGCAAGGAGATCGCCTACTTCGTGAAGATCTACCCGAGTGAGGCAAGTCCTTTGTAGGCGATGGTCGTGATGGGATAGACAAGGTTTCTTCTTTGTGGACCCTTCATGGGCGGAGCCCTCCGTGGACTCGCACAACCGTTACCCTTCGTGGGTTGAAGTCTCTATCAATGTGGATGTACGATGGCACCACCTATCGAAACCACGCCAAAAATCTCCGTGTCTACATTGCGTTTGCCTTCTCCAAATCCTTCCCTTTACCTTGATATGGAATGTTTTACTTTCTGCTGCTACACTCTTAGGATTGCATGTGTAGGTTGATTCCTTGACTTGTGCTAAATTGCTAAAATCTGCCCACAACTAAAATTGAGAGAATGTTAGATTTTTATTTGGTCAAGTAGTCTAATCACCCCCCCCCCCCTTTAAACCTACTTTCGATCCTACAATATCTGATCCTATGGCTTTTGTTAGAATGAAGCGCTTGCTATCCGAGAAGCCATGGCTTTTGTTAGAGGATGATCTCTATATCGAGCGGATCCATGTTGCCTAGGATTGTAAGGTGGCGGTTGATGATATCGAGCAGGGTAGTTCAGCGAGTTACAGAGCAATCATCCACGAGATTACAAAATGTTCTTTGGCATTTAATTTTTGTAAAATAGTTCATGAGTTTAGGAGCTCAAACTTTGAAACTCACAATTTAGCGAAGCATGCACTTTCTCTAGTGGGTGGCCGTCATGTTTGGTTAGGTCATCCGAAAATCTTCCGTTTGTCCCTGTAAATATCGTGACGAATTAATAAAGCCTTCTCGAGATTGTCTCAAAAATAAAAAGGTGCATAGTTGATGAGATTTGGTGTCTAGGCAGCACGGGAACATAAGAACTACCAACATCGACAGATTTAAACATTTTTTGAAAATTCAAACATGTTTTTTAAAGTAAAATGTTTTTTGAAACACGTACATTTTCATCATTGCGAATAAATTTTAAAAACTCGAGCGTTTTCTAAAACTTGATCAATTTTTGGAAATCTCAAATATTTGTAGTCCATGAACTATTTTTTAAAACCAGGAAAGTCTTTTGAAATTTTAGAAGATGGATTTTTTTAAACTCTGAGCAAAAATTCTAAAAGCAAACAACTTTTTGGATCTATGGTGTTTTTCAAAAGAGAAACATTTTTTGAAACTATGATCCAAATTTGGAAACCCAAAACATTTTTTAAAAATCTGTGAACATTTTTGGAAATCACTTTTCTGCATTTTGAGAAACACAAACAATATTTGTGAAACAGACAAATTTTCAAATTCTGAACAATTGTTTAGAACCACGAATTTCTGAAAAAAAAAGAATGGAAAACCAAAAAAACGTTATTGTTTTAATTTTTGAAACATGGAAAGGAAAGAAAAACCAGTGAATATAGAAAACCAAAAATAAAAAAAATCCAGAAAATCCGTGAAGCAAGCAAACAAACAAATGGATCCTATTACTTTGGGCTGGGCCATCTGCGGTTTGCTCGCTGCTCGCCCGTGAGAATCAGCGTCATTGAGATTTCCAGACAGAAAAGTAGGCCACTATATGGCCTGAGACTTATGCCGCCGAAAGCATCTCGTGCTTATCTTTTGGCCCGCTAGATCGCATTTCCATCACAGTTGGAGAACTGAACTTTTGTCTCCTCACTAAAAAACTGCCTAGCTTAGAAAAAACTGTCCATTTTCCCCAAAATGCATACTCCCTCCTTTCATCTAAATAGGGTCTAATGCGTTTTTCGAGGCTAACTTTGACCAAATATTAAATCAATAATATATCTATACCAATATAGAATGACCCAAAGAAACAGATCCAACTGATCTCGGCCATCCATTTGCATTCATCCAACAGTTGTTATTGTCCTAATGGTGAGTGACTAAACGCATTTAGCGCTAAACACAACTTTCTCTTATGTGATCACCTTTCTTTGGCATGAAAGGAAAGAAACTGTCCACGATCAGTCAAGAAAGAAAAGAAAGGAAAGTACTTTCTCTTCCGTGATCACATTCCTTTGGCACGAAAGGAAATAAACTGCCCACGTCAATCAAGAAAGAAAGAAAGGAAGGAAAGTAACCGCTACATCATCGCATAGCCCCCAATCGCCTCCGGCCGCCGCACCTTCACGACACCTCCCCCATCACCTCGAGCCGCCGCACCTTGAAGGACGCCACCCCTCCCATCTTTGTGTTGCCCCAACCCATCGCCTCGCCTTGCCTCAGCCGTCGGTGGCGCCGCCTCCCTACACCGCTTTGCCGGTCGTTGGCGGCTACGCCTGCTCCTACACCACCTGGCTTGGCTGCCAGGGACGGCACATCCTCCTACAGCCAGCCGTCTGGAAGCCGCCTCCTACACCGCCTAGCAGGTCGTCGGGGACGCCTCATGTTCCTCGGTGTTCCTCACCGTCCATCCGGGCGGCTCCGCGGACAACTGCCTCACTAGCTTCGCATCCTGGACATCCTCCAACCGGATCCTTTCGGCTCTCACTCTATCTGTCATGTTTGGTGCCCTTTTGTGGTCGACATCGAGCAGGTGCCGGCCGACGCTGCCCCCGGGTTCTCAGCTTCCACGGGGTGCATCCACCTGGCCAGGCACCAACCCAGGCTCAAGCGACGACCATGGCCATTGGATCTATCATTGCGTTAAGTTTGGCCAGTTACATGCCCTTGACACACACCAGTCGTCAGGTGTCATATTGATTTGATGTCTTTCTCTATTCCATTGTGTTTATCAGAATCTGATTAGACTTGCGTTTTCAGCTAATTAGCAATTTCAAATGTGTAGACGTCTACCTATGCATTTGTTCTCACCAAGATGAAGGGAACTGCATAGTATTGTCCATATGAAAATCCCAAGTCAACGTGATTAATCAAGTGCATTCACAAGCAGTCTGGTATAAAACTGAACTTCCTGTTATCATGTAGATGCTTATATTTCATTTTGCCTTACTATAAAGGTGCATACTGATGATCTTATAGATGTTGTTACTTATATGAAAGGGCACAAAAGTAGCGTAGATAGTAGTACTGCAAATTTTGGAGTGGTTGCTATGCTGAAGCTAATATTCTGAACCTGAGGTCATAAGATGTAGGATCTTTGCTGGTTGCAACAAGCCCCATTTGAGAGGTCCATCATATTGGTGAAGGAAAATTGATAGCTCATTGCTCAGGTCTTATCCTTTTTAGAAGATAGTCAGCGATGTTAGTACAATAAATTCAGAGATGGCATATTTATCGTATGTAACTTATGGTAATCTAGAAAAAAAATATCATGACAACTAGCCATTGGTAAGTCTATGTGCTCTACTTTTTTCCTTCTACTAGACATCAAGATCAGTAAAATATTTTCATGCTTCTCCAATCATACTACAGTTACTAAAAGATTAAGTCGACAGTATTTCTTTCACTTTTGTGTATAATCCATTGTGCACACAATAGTGGGTCGGATGATTGATTTCATTGGAATTTGCGTGTACTTAAGTCATGGCTTATGCAAATTTAATTTACAGCTTTATTTTGCAAAAATGCCAAAACGGAGACCGAGCTCCATGGAGGCCTTTATTTGAAAACTTCAAAATTTGAACTTTTCAATTTCAAAAAATTCTATAAATGAATACACATATACCTACATACATAATATACATGTATGTAATTTTTCAGATGGAAATACATTAAAATGTGAGCTACACAAAAAAGACAAATCTGGGGCTTTTAGCATATGTATTGTTCATCTTCAAAGTCCATGGTTTTTTTTGTGCAACTCGCAATTCAAGGTATTTCATCCTGAATTTTTTTCACACATGCACTTTACATCCTTGCATGCATGTGTATCTTTTTTCTGATTTTTCTAAACTGAAATTTATGATTTTTTTATTTTTCTAAATAAAGGGCTCCATGGAGGTCGGTCTCCAAAATGCCCTACTCTTTATTCTGTTGCTATTAAATACTTTATACGTCTGTATTTTGTGTAATTGATTGATTGGGTTTTCTTTTGTGGTTTCATATGATGAGTTTGTCAAGATCGGGATTAAGTATAGGCATGTGGTATTAGATATCACCTGCTATTAAATCACATTCATGGATCAAATGTAGTGATATTAATTCATTTCTTAATACTTCATCAATTTGGCAAATGTCGGAAATAATTGAAGGTTGCACATATGTCCGCATATAACAATTACGACACAAATATACTATTAGAGATGTGTTCTCCGAAGGACAGAGGGCATCTTGATGCAAGATGGGAGGCTTAAGAAGATTACACGTGCGTTGCACGTGCGAACTTACTAGTGAGTTGCAAGTTACACAAAGCATTACCATCAAATTCGTATGTGAAAGGAGCTTTCAATGATATAATTTTCACATTATACATCTCATGTACTATTAATCTTATCAATAGTCAAAAGCGGTCTTGAAAAACGCATTAGGCCTTATATAGATGTAAGGAGGGAGTATGTGTCTGCAAAGATTGCACAACCTCCAAACTAAAGGAATAGATTGGGTTCAGAGATATAATATACTCCCTTTGTCTAAAGATGTAAGACGTTTTTTGATACTATTATGATATTGTGAGCAAGAGTGTCTAAAAAAGTCTTACATTTTGAGAAAGAGGGGGTAGCTCACAAGTTTTTGTTGATGGCGATGGCGATGGCGATGGTGCCTATTGTTAATATAAGCAAGAAAATTGATATCTTTACCTAATAATAAAATAAATTGAGTTTCTTTTGTCCGTCATGGCATTTTTCAAAAAAGTCACTCCATTTCAGAGAATTCAACCCGCAGTCCTGTTTTAAGTTAAAACGAATCATTATTTTTGTATTTTATACAGAAGTCTCTGTCTTTTCTTGAAATCAACCCGCCATCCGGATTTAAGTCACACTCGAACCGTTATTTTACATTTTTCGAAACCCCCCTGATGTTTTAGGTAATTCATCCGCGGATCATATTTAAGTTAAATAAATGTTTTTTAAAATCATCCATATTTTTTAAACCCTAACTCCGACTTGAACATGTTATATATGAAATTTGATTAGAAAAATATGTAGAATATGAATATGAGATTATTTTTACCTGCTAAGTATTTTTAAATATTATTTTGGAATATATTTGAGTCAAACCAAATGATTTTCTAAATTATCTGTATCTTTTAAACCGTAACTTCGATTTTAACATATTATATATGAAATTTTATTAGAAAAATGTGTGGAATCTAAATATGATGTTAATTTTACCTGTTAAATATTTTTAAAATATTGTTATGAAAGCAAACTTATAATTTATAGCGCAAGATTTGTTTTTTTTCTCATACCGGCGGCGATCCGGATTGCAAATAAACACCGCACTATAACCATATACGGAAATGAAAACATCGATAACTACACATGCATACCTCTGAAAAATGTCACAGGGGAAAACAACAGATTTCTCATCGCGAGAGTGAGAGAAAGTGAGAGAGAGAGAGGGAGATGGAGGAGAGAGGGAGAGAGAGACGTCTTAGGATTAACCATATTCAACACACATTTTTTGTTGTTTTGTGTGAACACCGAGGTCATCACCGGCGAGGATGAGGAGGATAAGCGACAACACATATATGACGCCTCGCAAAAATAAAGGAGATGGACCTATTGTGATCTTGAGTGATGGTTGTTGAGTTAAGAGCGTGTGTTATGTTTTCTCTCCCGTTGCAACGCACGGACTCTTTTGCTAGTAATTTATAAACATAATTCGGCCTGCCATTTTGTTAACCTCTTAAAGAAGATGACATACATGTTGTCCCCTTTTAATGCAGATGAAATAAGAAATGTTGACTATCGTGCATTTGTTTGGATGGGAGCGCATTATTCAGCTTGCCAAGGTTATATCGGTGGCTGCAATTCACTTTCATGCTAGTAATTCGGTGACAAGCAGCCAAAACTTTGGCCAATGATTTGGCGGGCTAGCAGGGCCGAATCCAAACAGCTCCATACACACCCACAGTCACCCGTTGTTGTTGATTCCTTCACAAACAAATAATCGGTGGTGAATATACCCATCGCCCCCATGAAAATCTTTGTCATTTTTCTAACGAAAACATCCTAGAAGCCCACCATTGAGACTCCTCGAGCAACAAGACGACGCCTTCAAAAAAAAACGACGCTATGACGTCGTCGCCGCCTGGTCCGGTGGACGGACCAAAGGTTTCCCTTAAGCCCGAGGAAGGGAGCCAGATCAGGGCCAAAACAACGCCTCCAGGGAAGGAACGGTGCCCACGAGCGTCACTATCGTCGGCCTCTTCGAAGCATGGATTTCTCCTGACCAAGATCATGGAACCCAACACCCATCGGAGTTGCGCGAGCGGGTCAACCACCGCACCAGGAAGAGTAGCAGTTCGCATCACAGTAGCCTCCATCACCAAGCCGGCCAGATCCGCTCGGATTGGATCAAGCCCCCACCACCTCCACCTCGCCGGAGGACGATAGCACGCACTAGGCACGCTAGGGCAGAGCCAGAGCTATCCACGCCGGACCTGGTGGCGCCGACGCCCTGCCTTCCATGCCGACCCACTTCCACCTCACCACATCCACCTCCAACCACCACGCGGACTGGAACATGCCGCTCGAGACAGGCCAAGGCGCCACCAGCACGCGTCCGGAGCAGGGGGAAGCCAGGCACCGCGCCACGGCCAGGGGCAGCATCGACGCGCCCCGCGCAGAATCTGATGCCGGATCCAGCAGCCCAGATTAGGCCCTCTCCATGCCGCCGTGCGGCCACCACCCAGCGCCGGCCCAGCCACCGAGAAGGGCGCCTCCCCGTGAGCCGTCTGACGCCGGACCGCCACACCGCTGCGCACAACCGGATCCACCAACCGCCGCGAGATCCGCCCACGTCCACCGGGAGAATCGAAAGGAAAGGAAACGCCCCACCGCCACCCTCCTAGGGCACGCACGGCTTCGCCGGCGCACCCTCCGGTGGTGGCGCGGCGAGGGAGGAGGTGGAAGTAGTCCCGGCGACGCGGCTAGGGTTTTCCCCCGTGTTGCCAGAGGAGGGCAACGCATGTTGTCCCCTTTTAATGTGGATGTAATAAGAAATGTTGACTATTGTGCATTTGTTTTGGTGGTTGCAATTCACTTTCATGCCAATTTGGCGACAAGCAGCCAAAACGTTGGCCGACTATTTGGCATGCCAAAGATTTGGTGGGCTAGCAGGGGCCGAATCTAAATAGCTCCATACATACCCACAGTCATCCGTTGTCGATTCCTTCAGACAAATGATCCGTGGTTAAATTTACCCATCGTCCCCACGAAACTCTTTGTTAATTTTCTAAGAAAAAACATCTTAGAAGATAAAAGCATTTGGAAATAACCCCCATGACATTTTGTCATTGTTAACTTGCGTATATATATAATTAGTAGGGAGAAAATGACGGGCACTACAATCGTGCAAGCTTGATGGGCACATAAACGAACATGGACACGGACACAACCACGTCCCAATCATCACTTGCAGCCTCTCCACCATTGACTCGTGACTTGTGAACCGCCTCAAATCCTCGTCCATCCCTGCTGTTCTAATTCCCATCAATCCCGTTGATTTTTGTTCTAAAAGAACACGAACATGATTTAAATTTGAACCGAACTATTTGAATTTCAAACTTCCGAAACCCGACTACTCTCTCTATCACGTGGCAACCATGGGGCCAGCTGGAACGACTCACCGCGCCGGAAGAAACGTATAAAAATCCCTTCTTTCCGCCTCGGCTCCCCCGCGTGACATGATCCATTATTCATGGCGCACGCCACCGTCCATGGCGCGCCCATGACACGCCCGTGCCCGCGTCCGTCAGCCCCCCTGATCGTCTTCCTCGTCCTGCTCGCTTCCTGCTACCTCGCCCTCACGCGCCTCCCCTCCGCGGCCCCGCTAGCCGCCCTGATCGCCCCCTCCGCGGGCCATGGCTCCGGCCACGGCGCTGTCGACAGCTGTGCCGGGTTCTACCGCGGCGCCGGCGCGGCGGGGAGGCGCGCGGTAACAGCCTCGGTGGAGGAGTTCGGGGCCGTGGGCGATGGGGTCACGTCCAACACGGCGGCGTTCCGGCGTGCCGTGGCTGCGCTGGAGGAGAGGGGTGCTGGCGGCGGCGCCAGGCTGGAGGTGCCGGCAGGGAGGTGGCTCACGGGGAGCTTCAACCTCACCAGCCGCTTCACGCTCTTCCTGCACCATGGCGCGGTCATCCTCGGCTCCCAGGTACGTGATCGATCCATTGATCCATGCCCGCTAGTTCCTCTTCCTCTGATCTTGTTCTTGTTTCATTTTATTAATTCCCATTTATTTCTCCTCTCAAATCTTGCCACAAATCAATAGTGCACGCTACAGAGTGAACGGAGTAGTATTTTTTAGCATCGGAACTCAACCATACACACATCTACAAAATGCAAATTTATTTTCTGCTGGTAAGAACAATCATGGTGATCATGCCTACAATTTCTTTTACTTTTTTTTCTGCACATAGCTAAGCTTCCCAGTAGTACAGAAACGAGAATCTCAATCCATGTTCATGTTTGATTGGAGGCTTGCTTCAACGCTTGTGCTGTCAATGGTCACTGACCAATGAAAAAAAGAAAGGGGGAAGATGCTGTTGTGGGTTGGAATCCTGCACATGCTCGCAACGGTTGTTGGTTTCTTCCTGTGACTTCTGCAGCTTTGCCACATGTTATTGTTCTAACCACAACACACTGTGTGTGCCTTTGCTTTGCCCTTACTTCTGCTTGGACTGGCCTGGCTTGATGCTATACTATTCTACTACTGTACTTTGCTTGTAGTGTCGTCTCATCTGCTCCATATTTGCTAGCACCAAATGGTTACACAAATCTCTAGTTTGGAGCTTTCTGCACTAGCTAGTAGTACTACCCATTTTTGGTACATGCAAATGCAGTGGGCATACTAATTTCTAGGATTAATTTACTACTGGTATGTATGGAGAGTTTATGTGAGATGAACTTGCTGAAGAGATTCCCCCATATCAGGATACTGTCTACTAGTGCTTTCATGTGAGTGGCGGCTTTGTAGTGCAAAGTTGTTGGGAAAGAAAGCATGATTAAGAGCGTTAGCTAGGAGTTTGACATTGCTGCCATATGCACTGGCAATCCACCACCTTAATATTCTATAGGACAATCATGGCCTGGTTTTCAAGGCCAACATGGCAACAGGTGAGATTATCTTTAAGGGGACCAATCCCCAGACTGTCGAATTAATATATCATGCCACTTCCTATTTAAGTAGTCGAAGAATCTGTACTAGTACTGCATAAAGTTGATTGTGTAAATTTATTTAAGAAGCGCATAGTGTTGATTGTAGCGGTGAACTGTGATGTGCAGGATCCAGAAGAGTGGCCTCTCATTGCACCTTTGCCTTCTTACGGGCGCGGAAGGGAAAGATTAGGACCGCGCCACATTAGCCTCATACATGGGCAAGATCTAAATGATGTTGTTATTACTGGTACAGCAACTGTTTAACAGTCTCTACTTTCAAATTTGGTCAAGTAAATATGAATTGTTCATGCAAACCAGAGAGCTGAAGTAACTCCCTGTAACAGCCGATTTAAGCACAAATTTCAGTTTGTGGGGCATACTTGTCGAGAAAACAGTTTGGGGTATACTTGTCGGGAAATAATTTGTAGGGTATATCATGTGAAGAATTAGTTTTGACTGTACTTGCAAATTGTTCTGCTTTTCCATGTCAGGTAGCAATGGGACCATTGATGGCCAAGGCCGGATGTGGTGGGAGCTATGGTGGAACCGGACTTTGAACCACACAAGAGGTCATCTCATCGAGCTCGTGAATTCAACCAACGTCCTGATCTCCAATGTCACCCTACGCAACTCCCCATTTTGGACAGTGCATCCGGTCTATTGCAGGTTAGTTCATCATGCTGATACAGTGGATTATCACTTTGTTTCCTAGTAGAGAACCATCCTCATTTGTCTTTCTTCTAAAACCATAAGCTGACAACGGAAATTTAATGTTCAGAAACGTGGTGATAAAGGATTTGACTATACTAGCTCCCCTGAATGCTCCAAACACTGATGGCATTGATCCAGGTTTGTGCTCTTAAATTGACAGATTGTTCTCCCTCAAAACTGCAACTCTTGCCAATGCTAATTCCGAACATGGCCCGTCACTGATTTGGGTATGAATAGCAGGCCTATATCGTTTTCTTTCAAGTAAATATTTAGTTAATTATAAAATTGGAATTACAGGTAGTTTCGTTTGTACTTCATATGTGACTCCTTGGGGATTATGATCTTTTCTGTACTAAATACAAAATGGCTTTGCAAAGAGCAAATTAATCCATGACAGTTTCTCTTTCTGAACAATACCAGACTCAAGTTCAGAAGTTTGTATCGAGGACTGCTATATCGAAAGTGGAGATGACCTGGTTGCTGTCAAGAGTGGTTGGGATCAGTATGGGATATCTGTAGGCAAACCCAGCTCAAACATTATCATCCAGCGGGTTTCAGGCACCACACCTACGTGCTCCGGTGTGGGTTTCGGAAGTGAGATGTCGGGTGGGATATCAAACGTGCTTGTCCGCGACCTGCACATATGGAACTCTGCTTCCGCGGTGAGGCTAAAGACCGATGTGGGGCGTGGCGGGTACATAACCAACATCACCATCGCCAATGTGACGATGGAGAAGGTCAAGGTGCCAATAAGGTTCAGCCGGGGTTCAGATGACCACTCGGACGACAAGTATGACCGAACAGCGCTACCGATGATCAGTGACATTCATATTGTTGACATTGTTGGTGTGGATGTGCAGCGCGCACCGATGCTGGAGGCGGTGCACGGCGCGGTTTACGAGGGGATATGCTTCAGAAACGTTAGCCTGACAGCGATAAGGCGTCAGATACGGTGGCAATGCGAATCTGTGTACGGAGAGGCGCATGAAGTTTTCCCTGCACCTTGTGAAGAATTGAGGAATAATGGATCTTCTTCTTCTTGGTGTGGCCTTCCCTGAGCAACTATACAGAACTTGTAAGTTTTTTATGGGTGAAATGGGGTGTCTATACTTGTGTTTAGAGAAGGACAAGGATAGAACTTACAGGCAGATTCAACACTGAAAACTTGTATTCTTTGTTTTGTAAAACGTCTAGAGGGCACAAAGGTCTTTCTGTATGTTTATCCACTGCAGATGGGCACAGGTAATTTACTGATCGAATATACTAGAAGGCAATTATCCTTTCTCCCCAATGTGTCGCCCGACGTGTCTCCCATTCTTATGTCATCCCTACATATTGAAACATATTAGATTTGTTCTAAATAAAACTTTGTGAAGTTTGACCAACTATATAGAAAAATTATATGAACACGCAAACTACCAAATATATATCTATGAAAATAAATTTCATGATGAACCTGGCGGTATTGATATGGTATTGTAAATGCTGATGAATTTTTTTGGTAAACTTGGTCAAAGTTTACAAAGTTTAACTTGAACAGAAAACTAATTTGCACTACATTTTGGCATGGAGGTAGTAGCAATGTAAACCTGATCATATCCCGGGCCGAGCCCGAAGTGAAAATCCCGAGCCTGGCCCAAAACATGTTTAGTGGCGAAGCCTCCACTATTTGGAGCTCTCGGTTGCTCAAAAAAAAATTTTGGAGCTCTCGACGTCCAGATAAAGGGAGGATGGGGTGGAGGGGGACTGGCATCTCTCCATTATATCGGGGCGGGGGAGGTCGCATATCGATGTGGGATGGACCTGTTGCCTGATCTGGCTGGCGCGGCGGCGCCGGCGAGCTCAAGGAAGAGATGTTTCTTCTGATTTTTTTACCCGAAACCTCCAAAAGGTGGTGGTTTATGTATGAAATGCTGAGCATTCTAGAACTGATACTGGTCGAGAGGAGTCTGACTTGCGTATACGCTGATACTTCCTTTTGCGATTCTAGTTAAAACTTAGTCATGCTCATGAGGGGATAGTTCAGGTTTGATGTATATATGTTGATGCTTCCACAGTTCAGGTTTGATGTATTTTCCCTTGGACGGTGAACCGAACAAGCCAAAAGCCCTGCGTGGGATCGGTTCTGCACAAATTGCTCCATGCATTGCATGCCCATGACCGAAGAAAATTACATGAGGAAGTATTGTCACAATTTTTGTTTCTGAGGCACTCAACAAATGGTTGGATGTTAACAGCATGGAGGCCTAGCGTCTTATTTCTTTTCAAGTCTAAAGCTATGTCATTCGACAGCTTTCATGGCCAACCTCTAGCATAAATTCAGAGAACACCAGACTCAGGGGCACACATTCTGATAGGAGGAATGAACCGGCTGACTGGAGCATAGGTGTATTAGGGCGTAGTGTGGCGTTGTTATCATTTCTCCTTTGTGACCGCTATCCTAGGATAGGCGATGCCCCTCCCCCTTGTATCATTCGGCTGTGTACTTTGTTCGGTTGTTTTTTTATAAGCCTGTTTCGAGGACATTTGATGTACGGAGTTCAATTTTCCTTGCCGAAAAAAAAGTAATGACATGCATTGAGCTCATACACATTAGAACATAGGAAGGCAATACATTAACTGAATCGCAGTATGAGTGTACACATTACTAGTAAAACATAGAAAGGCAACCGTCCCAACCAAGTGGAAGTTAAAGGTCTGTCTAGGCCATGTGACATCTAAGTATGACATCAACGCCACCTCATCCTAGCATAAACCCACCCCTCTTGTTTTTTGTTTGTTTGTTTGTTATTTTTTTTTGGTTTGAAACAATTCTGTTTCTGCCTGGCACATATACGCGATGGAGTACAGGAGTAGTACGTGTGTGTGTGTGGCTGCCTCGCTGGCGCCCCGCTGCTCACGATAACAGCACGCGTTGTGCTGCCGCCTTTTTTTCGCATGGTACGCATTGTACTGTCTCTGCTTCACTTCATGCACGCATTGTGCTACAGTTTTTTTGTGTGCATGATACGCATTATGTTGCCGCTGCTTGACATGTATACCTTGAAGAATCACACATGTGTGTATCAGTGTACGTATGTACTCCCTCCGTTCCAAAATAGATGACCCAACTTTATACTAACTTTAGTATAAAGTTGGGTCATCTATTTTAGAACGGAGGGAGTATGTACGTACACGGGCGGGCGGCAATGCATGTCTCTCCCAGGCTGGGCATGCGAGGGTCATGTGAGTGGAAACTTATAAAAATGTCCATGAAACTTAAAAATTCCCATATAACTAAAACAACTTGTAAATTTACAAACTTGAAAATGAGAACATCTATTAAAATTCTGAACAACTTTTGAAAACCTCAATATTTTCTAAAATCTAGATTTCTTTTGAATTGATGAATGCAACTTTTGAAAAACACGAACATTTTTTTGAATTGGTGCACACAATTTTTGAAAAATGCTATCATTTTTACAAAATTCCAAAACAAATTTTGAAAAACGCAAACATTTGTTGCATTGGTGAACAAACTAGCCTTATCTACAAAAGGATATGCCTCAAAAAGGATGTGTTTTATTTGTATACAACTATGAGATTTCAACGAAAGATGGGGAACTAACTCAATGGGCTGGAACTAAAGATCATATAGATGGTGGTTTTTTCAAAAGAAAATACACATGAAAACTTGGTTCCCTCTCACTCGGTTGCATGTCTTAAAAAAGGGTCGAAAATGGGCTTACAAGTGGGACATTTGAAAAAAATGGTTTGGGTGGAAAAAATAAAAATGAAACAATATTGAGCAGCTAAATAGGGAGAACAAAGAAAAAAAATAAAATATTAACTGTCAAGGTGAGGGCTCACATTTTGCGTATTGAAGATGGAATTGTACCTTGTATAAAAAATCAGTCACTCACCCTAGTTGCAAGTAGATGTGAACTTGTAACTGTGAAAAAAAATTAGGAGCCCAATTTTAAGTCAATGGTGGACTTGCAATTGGGGCGAAGAATAAAAAAAAAGGTCTACAAGCCGAAGGTGGACTAGCAAAGTAGGACGGAAACAAACTACGAGACGAGTTGCTGGTCGAGGCTGGACTTGCAAATGGGACAACTACACAAAACTACGAGACAAGTTGCGAGTCACTTGTATACTTGCAACTGACAACTATTGTTGGGAAACGTAATAATTTCAAAAAAAATCCTACGCACACGCAAGATCATGGTGATGCGTAGCAACGAGAGGGGGGAGTATCGTCTACATACCCTTGTAGACCGTAAGCGGAAGCGTTATGAGAACGCGGTTGATGTAGTCGTACGTCTTCATGATCCGACCGATCCAAGTACCGAACGTACGGCACCTCCGAGTTCAGCACACGTTCAGCTCGGTGACGTCCCACGAACTCTGATCCAACAGAGCTTCGAGGGAGAGTTCCGTTAGCACGACGGCGTGATGACGGTGATGATGATGCTACCGACGCAGGGCTTCGCCTAAGCACCACTACGATATAACCGAGGTGGATTATGGTGGAGGGGGGCACCGCACACGACTTGGAACAATCAACTTGTGTGTCCTAGGGTGCCCCCTGCCCCCGTATATAAAAGAGCAAGAGGAAGGGGCCAGCGGCCTCATAGGGTGCGCCCCAAGGGGGGAATCCTACTCTTACTAGGAGTAGGTTCCCTCTTTCCTAGTCCAACTAGGAGGGGAAGGAAAGAGGAGGAGAGGAGAAGGAAAGAGGGGGCCGGCCCCAAAGCCCTAAACCAATGCGGTTTGGGCCTAGGGAGGGCGCACCCCACACTTCCTTGCTGCCCTCTATTTCCACTAAAGCCCACGAAGGCCCATTGACCCTCCCGGTGAATTCCCGTAACTCTCCGGTACTCCGAAAAATACCCGAATCACTCGGAACATTTCCGATGTCCGAATATAGTCATCCAATATATCGATCTTTACGTCTCGACCATTTCGAGACTCCTCGTCATGTCCCCAATCTCATTAGGGACTACGAACTACCTTCGGTACATCAAAACACATAAACTCATAATACCGATCGTTAAGCGTGCGGACCCTACGGGTTCGAGAACTATATAGACATGACTGAGACTCGTCTCCGGTCAATAACCAATAGCGGAACCTGGATGCTCATATTGGCTCCTACATATTCTACGAAGATCTTTATCGGTCAAACCGCATAACAACATACGTTGGTCCCTTTGTCATCGGTATGTTACTTGCCCGAGATTCGATCGTCGGTATCCTCATACCTAGTTCAATCTCGTTATCGGCCAGTCTCTTTACTCGTTCCATAATGCATCATCCCGTAACTAACTCATTAGTCACAATGCTTGCAAGGCTTATAGTGATGTGCATTACCGAGAGGGCCCAAAGATACTTCTCCGACAATCGGAGTGACAAATCCTAATCTCGATCTATGCCAACTCAACAAGTACCATCGGAGACACCTGTAGAGCATCTTTATAATCACCCAGTTACGTTGTGATGTTTGGTAGCACACAAAGTGTTCCTCCGGTACTCGGGAGTTGCATAATCTCATAGTCATAGTAACATGTATAAGTCATGAAGAAAGCAGTAGCAACAAACTAAACGATCATTGTGCTAAGCTAACGGAATGGGTCAAGTCAATCACATCATTCTCTAATGATGTGATCCCGTTAATCAAATGACAACTCATGTCTATGGCTAGGAAACTTAACCATCTTTGATTCAATGAGCTAGTCAAGTAGAGGCATACTAGTGACACTTTGTTTGTCTATGTGTTCATACATGTACTAAGTTTCTGGTTAATACAATTCTAGCATGAATAATAAATATTTATCATGATATAAGGAAATAAATAATAACTTTATTATTGCCTCTAGGGCATATTTCCTTCAGTCTCCCACTAGCACTAGAGTCAATAATCTAGTTCACATCTTTATGTGATTAGTTCACATCTCCATGTGACTATGACTAATACCCAAAGGGTTTACTAGAGTCAATAATCTAGTTCACATCACTATGTGATTAACACCCAAAGAGTGATCATGTTTTGCTTGTGAGAGAAGTTTAGCCTACGGGTCTGCAACATTCAGATCCGTATGTATTTCGCAAATTTCTATGTCTATAATGCTTTGCACGGAGCTACTCTAGCTAATTGCTCCCACTTTCAATATGTATCCAGATTGAGACTTAGAGTCATCTAGATCGATGTAAAAAGCTTGCATCGACGTAACTCTTTACGACGAACTCTTTTATCACCTCCATAACCGAGAAATATGTCCTTACTCCCCTAAGGATAATTTTGAACGTTGTCCAGTGATCTACTCCTAGATCACTATTGTACTCCCTTACCAGAATCATGCTAAGGTATACAATAGGACTGGTAAACATCATAGCATACTTTATAGAACCTATGACTGAGGCATAGGGAATGACTTTTCATTCTCTTTCTATTTTCTGTTGTGGTCGGGTTTTGAGTCTTTACTCAACTTCACACCTTGCAACACAGGCAAGAACTCCTTCTTTGACTGTTCCATTTTGAACTACTTCAAAATCTTGTCAAGGTATGTATTCATTGAAAAACTTATCAAGCGTCTTGATCTATCTCTATAGATCTTGATGCTCAATGGGTAAGCAGCTTCATCGAGGTCTTTCTTTGAAAAACTCCTTTCAAAAACTCCTTTATTCTTTCTAGAAAATTCTACATTCTTTCCGATCAACAATATGTCATTCATATATATATATACTTATCAGAAATGCTTTAGTGCTCCCACTCACTTTCTTGTAAATACAGGCTTCACCGCAAGTCTGTATAAAACCATATGCTTTGATCACTTTATCAAAGCATATATTCCAACTCCGACATGCTTGCACCAGTCCATAGATGGATCGCTGGAGCTTACTCACTTTGTTAGCACCTTTAGGATCGACAAAACCTTCTGGTTGCATCATATACAACTCTTCATTTAAGAAATCCATGAAGGAGTACATTTTTGACATCCATTTTCCAGATTTCATAAAATGCGGCAACTGCTAACATGATTCAGACAGACTTTTAAGCATCGATACGAGTGAGAAAATATCATTGTAGTCAACACCTTGAATTTGTCGAAAACATTTTGCAACAATTCGAGCTTTGTAGATAGTAACACTACTATCAACATCTGCCTTCCTCTTGAAGATCCATTTATTCTTAATGACTCACCGATCATCGGGCAAGTCAATCAAAGTCCATACTTTGTTCTCATACATGGATCCCATCTCCAATTTCATGGCCTAAAGCCATTTCGCGGAATCTGGGCTCATCATCGCTTCCTCATAGTTCGTAGGTTCGTCATGGTCAAGTAACATGACATCTAGAATAGGATTACCGTACCACTCTGGTGTGGATCTCACTCTGGTTGACCTACGAGGTTCGGTAGTAACTTGATCTGAAGTTACATGATCATCATCATTAGCTTCCTCACTAATTGGTGTAGGAGTCACAGGAACATATTTCTGTGATGAATCTACTTTCTAATAAGGGAGCAGGTATAGTTACCTTATCAACTTCTACTTTCCTCCCACTCACTTCTTTCGAGAGAAACTCCTTCTCTAGAAAGGATCCATTCTTAGCAACGAAAGTCTTTCCTTCAGATCTGTGATAGAAGGTGTACCCAACTGTCTCCTTTGGGTATCCTATGAATACACATTTCTTCGATTTTGGTTTGAGCTTATCAGGATGCAACTTTTTCATATAAGCATCGCAACCCCAAACTTTAAGAAATGACAACTTTGGTTTCTTGCCAAACCACAGTTCATATGGCGTTGTCTCAACGGATTTAGATGGTGCCCTATTTAATGTGAATGCAACTGTCTCTAATGCATAACCCCAAAACGATAGTGGTAAATCGGTAAGAGACATCATAGATTGTACCATATCTAATAAAGTACGGTTACGATGTACGGACACACCATTACGCTGTGGTGTTCCATGTGGCGTGAGTTGTGAAACTATTCCGCATTGTTTCAAATGAAGACCAAAATCGTAACTCAAATATTCTCCTCCATGATCAGATCGTAGAAACTTTATTTTCTTATTACGATGATTTTCCACTTCACTCTGAAATTATTTGAACTTTTCAAATGTTTCAGATTTATGTTTCATCAAGAAGATATACCCATATCTTACTCAAATCATGTGTGAAGGTCAGAAAATAATACCTGTCGCGAGCCTCAACACTCATCGGACTGCATACATCAGTATGTTTTATTTCTAACAAGTTCGTTGCTCGCTCCATTATTCCGGAGAATCGAGTCTTAGTGTAGGATCAAAAGTATGTCTAGAGGGGGGTGATTAGACTACTTGACCAAATAAAAATCTAGCCTTTTTCCAATTTTAGTTCTTGGCAGATTTTAGCAACTTAGCACAAGTCAAGCAATCAACCTACACATGCAATTCTAAGAGTATAGCAGCGGAAAGTAAAACAATTGCACATGAAGGTAAAGGAAGGAGTTTGGAGTGTGCAAACTCAATTGGAGACACGAAGATTTTTGGCGTGGTTCCGATAGATGGTGTTATCGTACAACCACGTTGATGGAGACTTCAACCCACGAAGGGTAACAGTTGCGCGAGTCCACGGAGGGCTCCACCCACGAAGGGTCCACAAAGAAGCAACCTTGTCTATCCCACCATGGCCGTCGCCCACGAAGGACTTGCCTCACTCGGGTAGATCTTCACGAAGTAGGCGACCTCCTTGCCCTTACAAATTCCTTGGTTCAACTCCACAATCTTGATGGAGGCTCCCAAGTGACACCTAACCAATCTAGGAGACACCACTCTCCAAGAGGTAACAAATGGTGTGTTGATGATGAACTCCTTGCTCTTGTGCTTCAAATGATAGTCTCCCCAACACTCAACTCTCTATCACAGGATTTGGATTTGGTGTAAAGATGATTTGAGTGGAAAGCAACTTGGGGAAAGCTAGAGATCAAGATTTATGTGGTTGGAGTGGAATATCTTGACCTCAACACAAGTGTAGGGGGTTCTCTCTCAGAAAATGTATGTTGGAAGTGTAGGCATGTTCTGATGGCTCTCTCTATTAATGAAGAGTGGGTGGAGGGGTATAAATAGCCTCCACACAAAAACTAACCGTTACACACAAATCACCAAACTCGGTGGGACCGAATCATGAAACTCGGTCAGACCGATTTAGTTCAAAATGTGAACATTAGGATTTTCGGTGGGACCGACATGTCAACTCGGTGGGACCGATTTTGTTAGGGTTAGGGCATAACGTAATCTCGGTGAGACCGATTACATAAATTCGGTGAGACCGATTTTGGTAATGGACTAACAGAGAGTTGGTCGGGCAAACTCGGTGGGACCGATTCGCTCATCTCGGTTGGACCGAAACGTTACGAAAGGGAAACAGAGAGTTTGCATTACAATCTCGGTGGGACTGATCGCTCATCTCGGTTTGATCGAAACGTTACGAAGGGAAACAGAGAGATTACAATCCCATCTCGGTGAGACCAAAAATACTAGGGTTTCTGGCAGTGGCTATGTCAACCGAACTCGGTGGCGCCGGATAGAAAGTTTCGGTGGGGCCGAGTTTGACTTTTGGTTTGGGACATATGTGGATTTGAGAAAGTAGTTGAGGGTTTTGAAGCATATCACTAAGCACTTTGAGCAAGTAAGCCATTAGGCAACACCTCATCCCCTCTTAATAGTATTGGCTTTTCCTATGGACTCAATGTGATCTTGGATCACTTAAATGAAAAGATGTAGAGTCATGAGCTTTGAGCTTGAGCCAATTCTTTGTCCTTAGCATTTTGAGGGATCCACTTTTCTCATCCATGCCATGCCAATTATTGAGCTTTCCTGAAATGTTTATCTTTAAGTAGCATTAGCTCAATGAGTTATATGTTGTTAGGAATTACCAAAACCACCCAAGGATAGTTGCACTTTTACTTAGTCATCTTGCCCATGAGGCATGGTTTCTAAGCATCAACTGATTCATAATCAAGTGATTCCAAAAGCCCATCAGCATGGATTTTCTTCATGCGCTTTACACCAATATGACCTAAATGGCAGTGCCACAAATAAGTTGCACTATCATTATTAACTTTGCATCTTTTGGCTTCAATATTATGAATATGTGTATCACTACGATCGAGATTCAATAAACCATTCACCTTGGGTGTATGACCATTGAAGGTTTTATTCATGTAAACAGAACAACAATTATTCTCTGACTTTAAGTGAATAACCGTATTGCAATAAACATGATCAAATCATATTCATGCTTAACGCAATAACATTTATTTAAGTTCAACACTAATCCCGAAAGTATAGGGAGTGTGTGATGATGATCACATCAATCTTGGAACCACTTCCAACACACATCATCACTTCACCCTTAACTAGTCTTTGTTTATTCTGCAACTCCCGTTTCGAGTTACTAATCTCAGCAACTGAACTAGTATCAAATACTAATGGGTTGCTATAAACACTAGTAAAGTATACATCAATAACATGTATATCAAATATACCTTTGTTCACTTGAGGAGCAACTTGGGGCATTTCTGCTTCAAGTGACCAGTCCCTTTGCAGTAGAAGCACTTAGTCTCAGACTTAGGTCTAGACTTGGGCTTCTTCACTTGAGGAGCAACTTGCTTGCCGTTCTTCTTGAAGTTACCCTTCTTCCCTTTGCCCTTTTCTTGAAACTAGTGGTCTTGTCAACATCAACACTTGATGCTTTTCTTGATTTCTACCTTCGTCGATTTCAGCATCACTAAGAGCTTGGGAATCGTTTCCGTTATCCCTTGCATATTATAGTTCATCACGAAGTTCCAGTAACTTGGTGATAGTGACTAGAGAACTCTATCAATCACTATCTTACATGGAAGATTAACTCCCACTTGATTCAAGTGACTGTAGTACTCAGACAGTCTAAGCACATGCTCACTAGCCGAGCTATTCTCCTCCATCTTGTAGGCAAAGTCTTTGTCAAAGGTCTCATACCTTTCGACATGGGCATGAGTCTGAAATACTAATTTCAGCTCTTGGAACATCTCATATGCTCCGTGGCGTTCAAAACGTCTTTGAAGCCCCGATTCTAAGCCGTAAAGCATGGTGCACTAAACTATCAAGTAGCCATCATATCGAGCTCGCCAAACGTTCATAACGTCCGCATCTGCTCTTGCAATCGGTCTGTCACCTAGTGGTGCATCAAGGACTTAATTCTTCTATGCATCAATGAGGATAATCCTCAGATCACGGATCCAATCCGCATCAATGCTACTAACATCTTTCAACTTAGTTTTCTCTAGGAACATATCAAAATAAACGGGGAGCTACATCGTGAGCTATTGATCTACAACATAGTTATGCAAATACTATCAAGACTAAGTTCATGATAAATTAAAGTTCAATTAATCATATTACTTAAGAACTCCCACTTAGATAGACATCCCTCTAGTCATCTAAATGATCACGTGATCCAAATAAACTAAACCATGTCCGATCATCACGTGAAATGGAGTAGTTTTCAATGGTGAACATCACTATGTTGATCATATCTACTATATGATTCACGCTTGACCTTTCAGTCTCAGTGTTCCGAGGCCATATATGCATATGCTAGGCTCGTCAAGTTTAACCCGAGTATTTCTGCGTGTGCAAAACGGACTTGCAACCGTTGTATGTGAACGTAGATCTTATCACACCCGATCATCACATGGTGTCTCGGCACGATGAACTTTGGCAACAGTGCATACTCAGGGAGAACACTTGTACCTTGAAATTTAGTGAGAGATAATCTTATAGTGCTACCGTCAATCAAGCAGAATAAGATGCATACACGAAGGGCTCCACACATGAAGGGTCCACGAAGAAGCAACCTTGTCTATCCCACCATGGCCGTCGCTGATACGTCCATTCTGCATCATGCTTTTATATCGATATTTATCGCATTATGGACTGTTATTTCACTTTATGTCACAATACTTATGGCTATTCTCTCTTATTTTACAAGATTTACATAAGGAGGGAGAATGCCGGCAGTTGGAATTCTGGGCTGGAAAAGGAGCAAATATTAGAGACCTATTCTGCACAACTCCAAAAGTCATGAAATTTCACGGAACATCTTAAAATAAGTAAAGAAAAATCCTCGCCAAAGATGAAGGCCAGGGGGTCCACACCCTTCTCACGAGGGTGGGGGGCGCCCCCCCTAGGGCGCGCCCCCTACCTCATGGGCCCCCTGGTGGCTCTCCGACGCCCATCTTATCCTATATGAAGTATTTCGATGAGAAAAAAATAAGAAGGAACTTTTCGGGACGAGACTCCGCCGCCACGAGGCGGAACCTTGGCGGATCCAATCTAGAGCTTCGGTAGAGCTGTTCTGCCGGGGATACTTCCCTCCGGGAGGGGGAAATCATCATCATCATCATCACCAACGCTCCTCTCATCGGGAGAGGGCAATCTCCATCAACATCTTCACCAGCACCATCTCATCTCCAAACCCTAGTTCATCTCTTGTATCCAATTCTTGTTTCAAAGTCCAGGATTGGTGCTAGTAGGTTGCTAGTAGTGTTGATTACTCCTTGTAGTTGATGCTAGTTGGTTTATTTGGTGGAAGATCATATGTTCAGATCCTATATGCATATTATTACCCCTCTGATTATGAACATGAATATGCTTTGTGAGTAATTACGTTCGTTCCTGGGGACAAGGGAGAAGTCTTGCTATTAGTAGTCATGTGAATTTGGTATTCGTTTGATATTTTGATAAGATGTATGTTGTCTAGCCTCTAGTGGTGTTATGTGAACGTCGACTACATAACACTTCACCATTATTTGGGCCTAGAGAAAGGCACTGGAAAGTAATAAGTAGATGATGGGTTGCTAGAGTGACAGAAGCTTAAACCCTAGTTTATGCATTGCTTCGTAAGGGGCTGATTTGGATCCACATGTTTCATGCTATGGTTAGGTTTACCTTAATACTTTTGTTGTAGTTGCGGATGCTTGCAATAGAGGTTAATCATAAGTGGGATGCTTGTTATAGTAAGAACAGCACCCAAGCACCAGTCCACCCACATATCAAATTATCAAAGTATCGAACGCGAATCATATGAACGTGATGAAAACTAGCTTGATGATATTCCCATGTGTCCTCGGGAGCACTTTTCCTATTATAAGAGTTTGTTCCGGCTTGTCCTTTGCTACAAAAGGATTGGGCCACCTTGCTGCACTTTATTTACTTTTGTTACTTGTTGCTCGTTACAATCTATCTTATCACAAAACTATCTGTTACCACTTATTTCAGTACTTGCAGAGAATACCTTGCTGAAAATCGCTTATCATTTCCTTCTGCTCCTCGTTGGGTTCGACACTCTTACTTATCGAAAGGACTATGATAGATGCACTATACTTGTGGGTCATCAAGACTCTTTTCTGGCGCCGTTGCCGGGGAGTGTAGTGCCTTTGGTAGGTGGAATTTGGTAAGGAAAAATTTATATAGTGTGCTGAAATTTACTATCACTTGTTACTATGGAAAGTAATTCTCTGAGGGGCTTGTTCGGGGTATCTTCACCCCGTCCAGTAGAGCAAAGAGTTGCTCCTCAACCTACTGAACCTATTGAAAATGAAACTCCTTTTGAATTTCCTTCGGGTATGATGGAAAAAATGCTAGATAACCCTTTTACAGGAGATGGAACAAAGCATCATGATGAGCACTTAATATATGTGGATGAAGTTTGTGGATTATTTAAGCTTGCAGGTATACCCGATGATGTTGCTAAGAAGAAGGTCTTCCCTTTATCTTTGAAGGGAGACGCATTGATATGGTATAGACTATGTGATGATATGAGATCATGGGACTATAAAAGATTGAAGCTGGAATTTCATCGAAAGTATTACCCTATGCATCTTGTTCATCATGATCGCAATTATATATATAATTTCTCGCCTCGTGAAGGAGAAAGCATCGCTCAAGCTTGGGGGAGGATTAAATCAATGTTATATTCATGCCCCAATCATGAGCTCTCAAGAGAAATGATTATTCAAAATTTATATGCTCGGCTTTCTGATAACAATCGCACCATGCTCGATACTTCTTGTGCTGGCTCTTTTATGATGAAGACTATTGAATTCAGATGGAATTTATTGGATAGAATTAAACGCAACTCTGAAGATTGGGACCTCGACGAAGGTAAGGAGTCATGTATGACACCTAAGTTTGATTGTGTTAAATCTTTTATGGATACTGATATTTTCCGTAAGTTTAGCACTAAATATGGACTTGACTCTGAGATAGTAGCTTCTTTCTGTGAATCTTTTGCTACTTATGTTGATCTCCTTAAAGAGAGGTGGTTTAAATATCATCCTCCCATAGAAGTAAAAGTAGTTGCACCTATTAAAGTTGAAGAAAAGACTATCACTTATAATGATCCTATTGTTCCTACTTCTTATATTGAGAAACCACCTTTCCCTGTTAGAATAAAGGATCATGCTAAAGCTTCAACTGTTGTTCGTAAAAGCAATATTAGAACTTATACACCTCCTGAGCAAGTCAAAGTAGAACCTAATATTGCTATTGTTAAAGATCTCTTGTCTGATAATATAGATGGACATGTTATTCAGTTCGAAGGTGAAACTGCTAGAATTGCTAAACCTTGTGATAAAGATAAACATAGACATGTGATAGGCGTGCTTGTTATTTCTGTTAAAATAGGATATCATTGTTATCATGGCTTATGTGATATGGGTGCTAGTGATAGTGTAATACCTATTGACTTATACGAATAAATTAAGAACAAAATTGCACCTGTTGAGTTAGAAGATATTGATGTTACTATTAAACCTGCTAATAGAGATACTATTGACCAATTGGAATTGTTAGAGATATTGAAGTCTTGTGTGGGAAAACTAAACATCCTGCTGATTTTCTTGTTCTTGGTTCCCCACAAGATAGTTTTTGTCCCATTATATTTGGTAGACCCTTCTTAAATACTGTTAATGCTACCATAGATTGCAAAAAGAATGTTGTTACTATTGGCTTGGATGCTATGGTTCACGAGTTTAATTTCCCAAATTTAGTAAACAACATCATGAGGAAGAATTATCTAGTAAGGATGAAATTATTGGTCTTGCTTCTATTGCCGTACCTCCTAGTGATCCTTTAGAACACTATTTGCTAGACCATGAAAATGATATGTTCATGAATGAAAGAAGGGAAATAGATGAAGTATTCTTTAAACAGGAACCTATTCTGCATCACAACTTGCCTGTTGAAATCTTAGGGGATCCTCCTCCACCCAAGGGTGATCCCGTGTTTGAGCTTAAACCGTCGCCTGATAATCTTAAATATGCTTATCTTGATGAAAAGAAGATATATCATGTTATTATTAGTGCTAACCTTTCAGAGCATGAAGAAGAAAGGTTATTGAAAACTCTAAAGAAGCATCGTGCTGCTATTGGATATACTCTTGATGATCTTAAGGGCATTAGTCCCACTCTATGTCAACATAAAATAAATTTGGAAGCAGATGCCAAACCAGTTCGTGATCCTCAACGACGTTTGAATCCTAAAATGAAAGAAGTGGTAAGAAAAGAAATACTAAAGCTTCTGGAGGCAGGTATAATCTATCCCGTTGCTGATAGTGAGTGGGTAAGTCCTGTCCATTGTGTCCCTAAGAAAGGAGGTATTACTGTTGTTCCTAATGATAAAGATGAATTGATTCCACAAAGAATTATCACAGGTTATAGGATGGTAATTGATTTCCACAAATTAAATAAAGCTACTAAGAAAGATCATTACCCCTTACCTTTTATTGATCAAATGCTAGAAAGATTATGCAAACATACACACTATTGCTTTCTAGATGGTTATTCTGGTTTCTCTCAAATACCTGTGTCGGCTAGAGATCAATCAAAGACTACTTTTACATGCCCTTTTGGTAATTTTTCTTATAGACGTATGCCTTTTGGTTTATGTAATGCACCTGCTACCTTTCAAAGATGCATGATGGCTATATTCTCTGACTTTTGTGAAAAGATTTGTGAGGTTTTCATGGATGACTTTTCCGTCTATGGTTCCTCTTTTGATGATTGCTTGAGCAATCTTGATCGAGTTTTGCAGAGATGTGAAGAAACTAATCTTGTCTTGAATTGGGAAAAGTGCCACTTTATGGTTAATGAAAGTATTGTCTTGGGGCAAAAAGTTTCTGAAAGAGGTATTGAAGTTGATAAAGCCAAGGTTGATGCTATTGAAAAGATGCCATGTCCCAAGGACATCAAAGGTATAAGAAGTTTCCTTGGTCACGCCGGATTTTACAGAAGGTTCATTAAGGACTTCTCAAAAATTTCTCGGCCTCTGACTAATTTATTGCAAAAAGATATACCATTTGTCTTTGATTATGATTGTGTAGAAGCATTTGAAATACTTAAGAAAGCATTAGTCTCTGCACCTATTGTTCAGCCACCTGATTGGAACCTACCCTTTGAAATTATGTGTGATGCTAGTGATTTTGCTGTAGATGATGTTCTAGGGCAAAGAGTTGATAAGAAATTAAATGTTATTCATTATGCTAGTAAGACTCTAGACAATGCTCAAAGAAATTATGCTACTACTGAAAAAGAGCTTTTAGCAGTTGTATTTGCTTGTGATAACTTCAGATCTTATATTGTTGATTCTAAAGTAACTATTCAAACTGATCATGCTGCTATTAAATATCTTATGGAAAATAAAGATGCTAAACCTAGACTTATTAGATGGGTTCTCTTTCTACAAGAATTTGATTTGCATATTGTTGATAGAAAGGGAGCTGAGAACCCCGTTGCAGACAACTTGTCTAGGTTAGAAAATATTCTTGATGGCCCACTACCTATTAATGATAGCTTTCCTGATGAACAATTAAATGTTATAAGTACTTCTCGTAGTACTCCATGGTATGCTGATTATGCTAATTATATTGTTGCTAAATTTATACCACCTAGCTTCACATAGCAACAAAAGAAAAAGTTCTTCTATGATTTGATACATTACTTTTGGGATGGCCCACATCTTTATAAAGAAGGAGTAGATGGTGTTATTAGACGTTGTGTACCTGAGCATGAACAGGAACAGATCCTACGCAAGTGTCATTCCGAGGCTTATGGAGGACACCACGCTGGAGATAGAACTGCACATAAGGTATTGCAATCTGGTTTTTATTGGCCTACTCTCTTCAAGGATGCCCGTAAGTTTGTCTTGTCTTGTGATGAATGTCAAAGAATTGGTAATATTAGTAGACGCCAAGAAATGCCTATGAATTATTCTCTTGTTATTGAACCATTTGATGTTTGGGGCTTTGATTATATGGGACCTTTTCCTGCCTCTAATGGATATACACATATTTTAGTTGTTGTTGATTACGTTACTAAGTGGGTAGAAGCTATTCCAACTAGTAGTGCTGATCACAACACTTCTATTAAAATTCTTAAGGAAGTTGTTTTCCCGAGGTTTGGAGTCCCTAGATATTTAATGACCGATGGTGGTTCACACTTTATTCATGGCGCTTTCCGTAAAATGCTTGCTAAATATGATGTTAATCATCGAATTGCATCTCCTTATCACCCTCAGTCTAGTGGTCAAGTAGAGTTGAGCAATAGAGAGCTCAAATTAATTTTGCAGAAGACTGTTAATAGGTCTAGAAATAATTGGTCCAAGAAACTTGATGATGCATTATGGGCTTATAGAACTGCATATAAAAATCCTATGGGTATGTCTCTATATAAAATGGTTTATGGAAAAGCATGTCACTTATACCTCTTGAACTAGAACATAAGGCATACTGGGATATTAAAGAGCTTAACTATGATTTTAAACTTGCCGGTGAGAAGAGGTTATTTGATATTAGCTCACTTGATGAATGGAGAACCCAAGCTTATGAAAATGCCAAGTTGTTTAAAGAAAAAGTTAAAAGATGGCATGACAAAAGGATACAAAAGCGTGAGTTTAATATAGGTGATTATGTATTGCTTTACAACTCTCGTTTAAGATTTTTTGCAGGAAAACTTCTCTCTAAATGGGAAGGGCCCTATGTTATTGAAGAGGTCTATCGTTCCGGTGCCATAAAAATCAACAACTTCGAGGGCACAAATCCGAAGGTGGTAAACGGTCAAAGAATCAAACGTTATATCTCAGGTAATCCCATAAATGTTGAAACCAATATTATTGAAACCGTAACCCCGGAGGAATACATAAGGGACACTTTCCGGAACGTTCCAGACTCTGAAAAGGAATAGGTATGTGGTACGGTAAGTAAACCGACTCCAAAACAATTGTTAGGGCAATATTTCTCCGTTTTGGAATATTTAGAAAAATAGAAAAATAAGTAGCAGTCCGGGAAGGACACGAGGGCCCCACTAGGGTGGTGGGCGCGCCCTACCCCCTGGGCGCGCCCCCCTACCTCGTGAGCACCTCGTGTGCCTTTCGGACTCCGTTTTCTTGCACGTTACGTATTTTGGTCGGTAAAAATTCATTATATAATCTCCCGGGGGTTTTGACTCCCCTATCACGCAATTATCCTTTGTTTTCTTTCGGGCTGTCCCGTTGTAGATTAAATCAACATGTCTTCCCAGGATTCGGAAGGAGAAAGCTATGTGGATGACTACTTAGCAAATCCAAAGGTCTATGGAGATGTGGAGCACGATGGATGGACCACGGAGGAAGAAGAGGACTATGAACCCAAGGGGAAGGAGGAGACGAGCTCAGATGAAGATGAAGCACCATTACCTCAACTTGGGGACATGCACGTGGACTTCAAAAAGTCAAGTCTCCCTGATAGGGTAAAGAAACCCAAGTTCGAGTTTATCCCTTTTCGTCTCTTGTAGGAAAATAAGCAGGACCTATGCAAAAAGATATTAACCCTGGAGTGGGAGATTGATGATCTGAGGGATCAAAATGCCGTCCTCAAGCACAAATTAAGGGAGAAGCCTAAGCCATCAACTAAGCCAACATCACCACCACCTTCTTCACCGACAAAGGAGACATAATCACATGGGTATGGGCACTCCCCTTGGCAACTACCAAGCTTGGGGGAGGTGCCCCGGTATCCTATCACAATCACAACTCCTATCTTTACCATTTTTATTAGTTCGATCCTATTAGTAGTATCTTGATCTAGTAGAATAAAGTTTATGGCATGATCTAGTTTTGAGTTTTGCTTTATGGTCTCTCTATGTAACCGAGTCCGTGAGCTATATATAATAAAGATTAGTGTTGAGTCAAAGGCTTGATTATTTTGCCATGATCTTGGGTGAATAAAAGAAAGATAAAAAGAATAAAAAGAAACAAAAAGTTCATATTGATCTTATTGAGAGTAATGACTTCACATAGAAAGAGTATGATGATTAAAAGTTGTTGGGAGTTGGCAGACATAGCTTTGGTCATTGTTGCAATTAATAGGAAGTAATAAGGAAAGAGAGGGTTTCACATATAGATATATTATCATTGACATCTTTTATGATTGGGAGCACTCATTAAAATATGACATGCTAAAGAGTTGATGTTGGACAAGGAAGACAACGTAATGAGTTATGTCTTTCTTATATCTGAGATAAAGTATGTTGTCATGGATCCTCTAACTTTTTGAGCTTGCCTTTCCCCCTCATGCTAGCCAA
Organism: Triticum aestivum; assembly: GCF_018294505.1. Taxonomy (NCBI): domain Eukaryota; kingdom Viridiplantae; phylum Streptophyta; class Magnoliopsida; order Poales; family Poaceae; genus Triticum; species Triticum aestivum. The sequence goes on along the minus strand of NC_057812.1, from coordinate 475,289,375 downwards.
ATTCTCAGCACCAAGTAGAAATACTACTTGTGCTTCCAAATACCCTTAAACCAGTTTTGCCATGAGAGTCCACCATATCTACCTATGGATTGAGTAAGATCCTTCAAGTAAGTTGTCATCGGTGCAAAGCAATAAAAATTGCTCTAAATATGTATGATTAATTGGTGTGGGAGAAATAAGCTTTATACGATCTTGTGATGTGAAAGTAATAAAAGTGACAGACTGCATAATAAAGGTTCATATCACAAGGGGCAATATAAAGTGACGTTCTTTCACATTGAGATTTTATGCATCCAACCATAAAAGCGCAAGGCAACCTCTGCTTCCCTCTGCGAAGGGCCTATCCTTTATTATTATCTTCTACCTTATGCAAGAGTCATGGTGATCTTCACCTTCTCTTTTTCATTTTATCCTTTGGCAAGCTCATCATGTTGGAAAGAACATGATATATATATATATATATATATATATATATATATATATATATATATTCATTACCCTTGAGGTAAAAGGTTGTGGGGCAAAACTATAAGCCCCTATCTTTCTCTGTGTCCGATTAAAACTCCGTAACCACAAGTATCGCATGAGTGTTAGCAATTATGGAGGACTAAATGATAGTTGAGTATGTGGACTTGCTTTTTAGCTCTGACATAGACTCTTTCCGATGTTATGATAAATTGCAATTGCTTCAATGACTGAGATTATAGTTTGTAGGAGCCCAATAAGGTTTATGATTTATACTTTTGTATTGTGAATAGATCATCACTTGAATATAAGTAATCATATGACAAAAGCTATATATGTTGCTGTTATGAGAATAATCATGATGCCTTCATGTCTGTATTTTATTTTTTATCGATGCCTCTACCTCTAAACACGAGGACATATTTATTATTATTGGCTTTTCGCTTGATGACAAGCGAGGTCTAAGCTTGGGGGAGTTGATACGTCCATTCTGCATCATGCTTTTATATCGATATTTATCGCATTATGGACTGTTATTTCACTTTATGTCACAATACTTATGGCTATTCTCTCTTATTTTACAAGGTTTACATAAGGAGGGAGAATGCCGGCAGCTGGAATTATGGGCTGGAAAAGGAGCAAATATTAGAGACCTATTCTGCGCAACTCCAAAAGTCCTGAAACTTCACGGAACATCTTAAAATAAATAAAGAAAAATCCTCGCCAAAGATGAAGGCCAGGGGGTCCACAACCTTCTCACGAGGGTGGGGGGCGCCCCCCCTAGGGCGCGCCCCCTACCTCGTGGGCCCCCTGGTGGCTCTCCGACGCCCATCTTCTCCTATATGAAGTCTTTCGATGAGAAAAAAATAAGAAGGAACTTTTCGGGACGAGACTCCTCCGCCACGAGGCGGAACCTTGGCGGATCCAATCTAGAGCTCCGACATAGCTGTTCTGCCGGGGATACTTCCCTCCGGGAGGGGGAAATCATCACCATCGTCATCACCAACGCTCCTCTCATCGGGAGAGGGCAATCTCCATCAACATTTTCACCAGCACCATCTCATCTCCAAACCCTAGTTCATCTCTTGTATCCAATTCTTGTTTCAAAGTCTGGGATTGGTGCTAGTAGGTTGCTAGTAGTGTTGATTACTCCTTGTAGTTGATGCTAGTTGGTTTATTTGGTGGAAGATCATATGTTCAGATCCTATATGCATATTATAACCCCTCTGATTATGAACATGAATATGCTTTGTGAGTAATTACGTTCGTTCCTGAGGACAAGGGAGAAGTCTTGCTATTAGTAGTCATGTGAATTTGGTATTCGTTTGATATTTTGATAAGATGTATGTTGTCTAGCCTCTAGTGGTGTTATGTGAACGTCGACTACATAACACTTCACCATTATTTGGGCCTAGAGGAAGGCATTGGGACGTAATAAGTAGATGATGGGTTGCTAGAGTGACAGAAGCTTAAACCCTAGTTTATGCGTTGCTTCGTAAGGGGCTGATTTGGATCCCCATGTTTCATGCTATGGTTAGGTTTACCTTAATACTTTTGTTGTAGTTGCGGATGCTTGCAATAGAGGTTAATCATAAGTGGGATGCTTGTTCTAGTAAGAACGGCACCCAAGCACCAGTCCACCCACATATCAAATTATCAAAGTATCGAACGCGAATCATATGAACGTGATGAAAACTAGCTTGACGATATTCCCATGTGTCCTCGGGAGCGCTTTTCCTATTATAAGAGTTTGTTCCGGCTTGTCCTTTTCTACAAAAGGATTGGGCCACCTTGCTGCACTTTATTTACTTTTGTTACTTGTTGCTCGTTACAATCTATCTTATCACAAAACTATCTGTTACCACTTATTTCAGTACTTGCAGAGAATACCTTGCTGAAAACCGCTTATCATTTCCTTTTGCTCCTCGTTGGGTTCGACACTCTTACTTATCGAAAGGACTACGATAGATTCCCTATACTTGTGGGTCATCAGTCGCCCATGAAGGACTTGCCTCACTCGGGTAGATCTTCACGAAGTAGGCGATCTCCTTGCCCTTACAAACTCCTTGGTTCAACTCCACAATCTTGACGGAGGCTCCCAAGTGACACCTAACCAATCTAGGAGACACCACTCTCCAAAAGGTAACAAATGGTGTGTTGATGATGAACTCCTTGCTCTTGTGCTTCAAATGATAGTCTCCCCAACACTCAACTCTCTCTCATAGGATTTGGATATGGTGTAAAGATGATTTGAGTGGAAAGCAACTTGGGGAAAGCTAGAGATCAAGATTTAGGTGGTTGGAGTGGAATATCTTGACCTCAACACAAGTGTAGGTGGTTCTCTCTCAGAAAATGTATGTTGGAAGTGTAGGCATGTTCTGATGGCTCTCTCTATTAATGAAGAGTGGGTGGAGGGGTATAAATAGCCTCCACACAAAATCTAACCGTTACACACAAATCACCAAACTCGGTGGGACCGAATCATGAAACTCGGTCAGACCGATTTAGTTTAAAATGTGAACGTTAGGATTTTTGGTGGGACCGACATGTCAACTCGGTGGGACCGATTTTGTTAGGGTTAGGGCATAACGTAATCTTGGTGAGACCGATTACATAAACTCGGTGAGACCGATTTTGGTAATGGACTAACAGAGAGTTGGTCAGGCAAACTCGGTGGGACCGATTCGCTCATCTCGGTTGGACCGAAACATTACGAAAGGGAAACAGAGAGTTTTCATTGCAATCTCGGTGGGACCGATCGCTCATCTCGATTTGACCGAAACGTTACGAATGGAAACAGAGAGATTATAATCCCATCTCGGTGAGACCGAGATCCCTATCAGTGAGACCGAAAAGACTAGAGTTTCCGGCAGTGGCTATGTCAACCGAACTCGGTGGCACCGGATAGAAAGTTTCGGTGGGGCCGAGTTTGACTTTTGGTTTGGGACATATGTGGATATGAGAAAGTAGTTGAGGGTTTTGAAGCATATCACTAAGCACTTTGAGCAAGTAAGCCATTAGGCAACATCTCATCCCCTCTTAATAGTATTGGCTTTTCCTATGGACTCAATGTGATCTTGGATCACTTAAAATGAAAAGATGTAGAGTCCTGAGCTTTGAGCTTGAGACAATTCTTTGTCCTTAGCATTTTGAGGGATCCACTTTTCTCATCCATGCCCTGTCAATCATTGAGATTTCCTGAAATGTTTATCTTTAAGTAGAATTAGCTCAATGAGTTATATGTTGTTAGGAATGACTAAAACCACCCAGGGATAGTTGCACTTTCAACCCCCCCCCCTTTTGGTAATTGATGACAACATATAGATCAAAGTTTCGACAAATGATAAATAAGATTGAAAAGACATCGTCGCTTTGAGAAGTATGTGATAAGCAAGAGCTCCCCCTAAATTTGTGCATTATTTAAAATTCGCTTTTGAATGCAAATGCACAATCGATTAGGATCATGGGTTACTCTTCCATGTCATATACATCTTGGTGGAGCGGTCAAAATGATAGAGATTAAAAGCATGAACTCATCACCAAACAAGTGAATGATCATAGAAGGAATATAAAGGATAGCATCATTCAACCAAACATTAAGGGTAGCATATGATCAACCACATGATCAACAAGTATCTCACAAGGACATAAAGTATCTCACACAAGCACTCAATAAAGAAGTTCAACCAAAATAGCAAGAGAGATAAAAAGAACCACACTCTCTCTCGAAGCCTATGATCTATAGATTTTTCTCCCCCTTTGGCAACAAGTTACCAAAAAGTTCAAAAATGCATAGTGCTAAACGACTCTTAGGCTTGATCTTCGGGAGGTGGTGTAGAGAGAACTCCAAGGACGAAGGCTTCTGATGAAGTAGTTGCAGCTGATGGAGTGGGTGCTGGAGGTGGCACTGGAGCTGTGGCTGCTGGTGCTGACACTGAAGTTCTGGCATCTGAGACTGGCACTGCAGCAGACCTTGGACCTCGTGGCACACACTTGAAAGCATCAGTGGTAGACTTGCCCTTCTTCTCCTCTGCTTCCTCCTGTAGATGCTCAACTGCAGTTTGGATCTCAGTTACCTTAACATCCAGATCATAGAACTTCTGCTCAACGATCCTCTCCAAATTCTCCTGGCTCTTAGTCAGGGTGGCCAAGCCCTTCTCAATCCTCGGGGTGGATTGGATCAGATATCCAAGATGGTCTTACTTGCTCTTCAAGAATACCTGAGATGCCTCTTCTACAGTTGGCATCTTTGCAGCTTTCTCTGCCCTTGCCTTCTCTCTCTTTTCATGTGCTTGAGCTGAAGATGGTTCATTTTCATCCATGACAACAGTGTTGTCTTCAAATTCAGGATATATGAGTAGGTGCTCCTTATCCAAAAGATATGTGCATGTGCCCATCTTTGAGTTGATGAGCTCCTGAATTTGTGGGGGCATACCCACAACTTCTCTTCTGGTCAGCAGCAGTCCTCTTAATTGTCTCAACAATCAAACTCATGACCTTGAACTTCTGTGGGACATCAAATATGTGCAGCAAGTTTATAGCATGTCCTCTGATCATCTTGTGATCACCTGACTTGGGTAGCAGTGTGTGTCTGAGGATCCAATTTATAGTAGGCAGACCAGACAACAAGTAGTGGACAGATCCAAACTTGTGAGTATCCAAAGCAGCATCTGGGATCTCTTTGTACATGTTGGCCATTGTGTTGTGGTCTTTCTTCTTCTCAGCATAAACATCCAAGTCATCTTCATGCTCTGCATTGGCACTGATCAGCTTAGCCCATTCGTCAACAGAAGATTGGTACCTGGTACCCTTAGACATCCAAACTATCCTTCCACCTGGATAGAAGTGAGCAGTGGAGTAAAACTGCATGATCAGCTCATTGTTCCACTTGGTGAGCTTCTGGGCCGCAAAGGTATCAACTCCACATGCCTTGAAGCTATCATACACACCTGGATAGTGATCTTCATTCTCTTGGATGTATTCCCAGTCAACCCATTTCATGTCACACACAATGGGATTCTTGTCAAGCAATACTGTCTCATAGAAGTCCTGTTGTTCCTTAGTATGAAACCTGTAGTCCACAACAGTTCTTCTCCTGATAGCATATGGATCAGACTGTCTCCATAGTCTCAATCCTGCATCCTTCCTGATTTTCATGTTTTATGCAACTGGATGTGCATCATTGTGGCCAGGGATCTTGGGTTTCAGCTACCTCAACACAACTGAGTCATCTTCTTCTTCGGCAGCTTCAGGCACTGGGGCCTTGTTTTTCTCCTCAGCAGGGATGTTTCTAGTGCTTCTCTTGGGTTTAGGATTCTGAGTTGGAGCAGTAGCCTTGGGAGCAACTTTGGGCTTAGATGGAGCAACCCCTGATCTGATTGCATCTCCCATGAGCTTTTGAGCTTTGGGTGCTGGTGCAGCATCCTCTTCTTCTTTATCATCATCTCTCATAATTGATGATCTGCCAAGCACTCTGGCAGTGGTCTTCTTGACCATTTCCTTCCTTTTCTTGCCTTCTCCAACTGCCTCTTCAGATGGCTTGGAGATTTCAGCAGTGGATGCTCTGGCCTTAGACATGGGGACTCTCTTTGCTGGTGCCTTCTTATGCATCCCTGGCTTGACTGTAGCAGCTGAGCCATACTCCTTTTTCAGCACCTTTTTCTTTGAAGTGGCCTCATCCTCAACAGCCACATAATCTTCATCCTCTGAATCGGAAGTTTTCTTCTTCCTTGTCCTGGTAGCTGCCTTTGGCAAGTTACTTGGTGTGCTCCTGCTGCCATCATCAGAAGAACTGGAGGGACTAGTGCCCTCACTTAGTTGAACCTGCTCCTCAGACTTGTTCTGGCTATCACTTTGGTCAGACATCATGCAGGCAAACTGTCAGCAGACCCTGTGAATAGATTATAGATGAGGTAGAGTAGATGAGCATCACAAAGTACATGAGTTTTTCAAAACATATGACTTAAAAACTTAGTTTTAGTTCTTCACAGAAAGTATTTCAGATCTACTGATTTGTAAACTCGGTGATACCAAAGCAGTTTTTGGAACCTAAACTAGTGAACTCGGTCAGACCGAGTCACAGTTTGGTGGCACCGAGACTGCTAGGGTTTCACGGAGAATTGAACTCGGTCACACCGATTTGCAATTTTTGGTCAGACCGAAAAGGCATGTGCAATGGCCTAAGCCAAATCGGTGAGATCGATCTCTACAACTCGGTCGGTCCGAGATGACTTCGCCGGAGACCTAACCCTAAATTTTCAAATCAAAACTAATCTACAGGATGTTTTCGCTGGATAGGATGATTTCATTCATGGCAAGAATCATGGCAAAGCAATGTGCTAAGAATCAAAGTTATGGATTAGCACAAAGATCAAGTTCGTACCCTAGTTCGGCGGCGAACTTGCTACAGTGGCAACGACGGGGCAGATTGCCGTTGACGGTGGCGGAGACCAGCGGCGAGAGGTCGCTGGCGATGAGAGGATGATCCGGAGACCCGAAGAGGCAGAGTAGGTTATGCACGGGCGAAGAGGTTTCGGAAAAATTTCCAAAATTTGACCCGTCGGTATATATTACCTGACCCTGTCGGTGTGACCGAGTGGAACAACTCGGTGGCACCAAGATGCAAAACTGCAGGCAGTTACTGCAAGTCGATGTGACCGAAAGGTTCTAATTTGTTGCACCGAGATTGAAAACCTAGATAAACTAAGTGATCTCGGTAGGACCGAAAAGGATGAATCGGTCAGACCGAAATGCACAAAGAGGTTTTGGAAGTTTAAGTCTATGACGAATCGGGAACTCCGAGTGCTCCTCACACAGAGTGGTTCAAATCTGACTTGATCAAACTTTGTGATGTAGCATGAATAGATTTTGAGACGAGAAAAGCATAGATAGCTACAGGAGTTCTTAGGCATTCTTGTCCATCCATTTGGCAAAAGAGAAAAGGCCAAACAATCAAAGCAACAAATGGATGTCCTCGAATGAGTAAAATATGCAACCAACATGCTCACACAATAAGATGGCGAAATAAATATGTGACAAAGCATGCACAAACACTCTAGCATCTATCAAGCAATTTGCGATGACTAGGTCATCTATATATGAGTATATTGACTTAGGAGTCAAATGAGAACATTTGATCGTAGGTCATACTCATCGTTTAAGCACCAGTGGGGTTACCACTTTTACATAGAGTGATGTGTACACAAGATGATGTCCATGGAAGCATTAGGTTACCTTGTCCCTTGTCTTACCAACAAGAGGGTTTGTGACTCCTTGAACTAGTGCAAGATATGAAAGTTGTTTGCACTTGTCCTTGCCAAAATGATAAGAGTGAAGTAGGTTGGCGGAGTCATCCTCAAGAACTCTCTAGTTCTTCTTCTTTGGGATCCACACCATCTTGATGGGAATCCTTGGAGTTGTAGTCGTACTTGATGAAGTAGAACTTGATGTAGTCTTGGGAACCCACTTGACCAAGGCTTCGGGAGCTTCCTCGAATGCATCAATCTCCTCTTGAAGCTTGTCCTTGCCTTTTTGCTTATGGTCTTGTGGTGGAAGATGATACGTCTCCAACGTATCTATAATTTTTGATTGCTCCATGCTATATTATCTACTATTTTGGACTATATTGGGCTTTATTTTTCACTTTTATATTATTTTTGGGACTAACCTATTAACCGGAGGCCCAGTCCAGAATTGCTGTTTTTTGCCTATTTCAGTGTTTCGAAGAAACGGAATATCAAACGGAGTCCAAACGGAATAAACCTTTCTGGAACGTGATTTTCTTCCCGAATATGACCCAGGAGACTTGGACCCTACGCCAAGGAAGCTTCGAGGTGGGCACGAGGTAGGGGGGAGCGCCCTATACCCCCAGGTGCGCCCCCACCCTCGTGGGCCCACCGAAGCTCCACCGATGTACTTCTTCCTCCTATATATACCTACGTACCCCCAAATGAACAGAGGGGGAGCCAAAAACCTAATTCCACCGCCGCAACTTTCTGTATCCACGAGATCCCATCTTGGGGCCTGTTACGGAGCTCCGCCGGAGAGGGCCATCATCACGGAGGGCTTCTACATCATCATAGCCTCTCCGATGAAGTGTGAGTAGTTTACCTCAGACCTTCGGGTCCATAGTTATTAGCTAGATGGCTTCTTCTCTCTTTTTGGATCTCAATACAAAGTTCTCCCCCTCTCTCGTGGAGATCTATTCGATGTAATCTTCTTCTTTTTGCGGTGTGTTTGTTGAGACCGATGAATTGTGGGTTTATGATCAAGTCTATCTATGAATAATACTTGAATCTTCTCTAAATTCTTTTATGTATGATTGGTTATCTTTGCAAGTCTCTTCGAATTATCCGTTTGGTTTGGCCAACTAGATTGGTAGTTCTTGCCATGGGAGAAGTGCTTAGCTTTGGGTTCGATCTTGCGGTGTCCTTTCCCAGTGACAGAAGGGGCAGCAAGGCACGTATTGCATCGTTGCCATCGAGGATAACAAGATGGGGTTTATTTCATATTGCATGAATTCACCTCTCTACATCATGTCATCTTGCTTAAAGCGTTACTCTGTTTTAACTTAATACTCTAGATGCATGCTGGATAGCGGTCGATGAGTGGAGTAATAGTAGTAGATGCAGAATCGTTTCGGTCTACTTGTCACGGACGTGATGCCTATATACATGATCATGCCTAGATATTCTCATAACTATGCTCAATTCTGTCAATTGCTCAACAGTAATTTGTTCACCCACCATAGAATACTTATGCTCTTGAGAGAAGCCACTAGTGAAACCTATGGCCCCCGGGTCTATTCTCATCATATCAATCTCCATCACTTTAATCTTGCTTTGCTTTTTTTTACTTTGCCTTTTACTTTTCACTTTGCATCTCTATACCAAAAATACCAAAAATATTATATCTAGCAGATCTCACTCTTGTAAGTGACCGTGAAGGGATTGACAACCCCTAATCGCGTTGGTTGTGAGTAGCTATCGTTTTGTGCAGGTACGAGGGACTTGAGCGTGGCCTCCTACTGGATTGATACCTTGGTTCTCAAAAACTAAGGGAAATACTTACGCTACTTTGCTACATCATCCTTTCCTCTTTGGGGAAATACAACGCAAGCTCAAGAGGTAGCAAGAAGAATTTCTGGCGCCGTTGCTGGGGAGTCTACGCAAAAAGTCAACATACCAAGTACCCATCACAATCCCTATCTCTTGCATTACATTATTTGCCCTTTGCCTCTCCCCCACTTCACCCTTGTCGTTTTATTCGCCCTCTCCTTCTCCTTCCCTTTTTTCCGTTTGCCTCTTTTTGCCCGCTTGCTTTTTGTTTACTAGTGTGTTAGTTTGCTTTCTTGTCGTTATGTCTGAAATTGGGGAAGTTATCGCCGATATGGGCGATAACAATATCATGGAAAATTCTGATGCTCCTGCTAAAGAACCCCCTACCTACCATACAAAAAGATTTCGAATCGGTAGTGGTAATATTATTGGAAAAGGAGTTATTCAAGATTTCTTTACTTGTGCTGGTGCTTTGCCCTCTATGGGCGGTTCTATTCTCTATAGAACTAGTAGTCTTGCAGACGCTATTGCCATGCTTATCGTTGAACTTGAGAGGCAATTTATGCATATGCACCCATCTATACAAAGAGTTTTCCTAGAATTTTCTAATATCGAGCATTCTTCTGTTAAGCGTGTCGCTACTATATTTTTGGCTCATGAATTCAGATTTATAATAAAAGAAGCCAAAGAAATCTTTGCGCACTATAGGGTGGACGCTGGTCGTCCTCCCATAGAATCTATCCTCTTCGATCAAGAAGAAATTATGCACTTTCAATCTCTTGACTATGTTGGTTTTAATGAAAACCTTAGAAAAAGGTGCCAGTCAATAGTTTAATTGATAGAATCTCTGAACTTAATGATGATTTGGCTATTCAATATAATGAGCTAGGATGCTCTCTTGAGTTTAGGCTCCCAAGGTTCTGTCAAAAGAATGCTTATAATAATGAATTGGTTGTACAATACGAAGGGCCGAAAGAGGAACCTATACCTCCTAAAATTGATCTTGGGGACTTATGCCCTATTAAATTTATCCCTTTTGATTACTTCTGCTTGTCTCAAATAAAACTTGCTGCCGAACTTAGAGAATATGAAATGAGTTTCACCGATCTATCTTATTACTACGGCACAACCTAGATCTATCCTCGCTTTTATGCCTAGCTAGGGGCATTAAACAATAGCGCTTGTTGGGAGGCAACCCAATTTTATTTTTATTAGTTGCTTTTTGCTCCTGTTTAGTAATAAATAATTTATTTAGCCTCTGTTTTGGTTGTGTTTTTTGTGGTTAATTAGTGTTTGTGCCAAGTAGAACCGTTGGGAAGACTTGGGGAAAGTCTTGTTGAACTTGCTGTAAAAAACAGAAACTTTAGCGCTCACGAGAACTGCTGTCATTTTTATTTGGAGAGTTATATTTAGTTAATTCTTTTTGCAGATGATTAATAGATAAATTCCTCACGTCCAGAAATTTATTTTAGAATTTTTGGGGTTCCAGATCTTGCGCTAGATACATATTACTACAGACTGTTCTATTTTTGACAGATTCTGTTTTTCGTGTGTTGTTTGCTTATTTTGATGAATCTATGGCTAGTAAAATAGTTTATAATACATAGAGAAGTTGGAATACAGTAGGTTTAACACCAATATAAATAAATAATGAGTTCATTACAGTACCTTGAAGTGGTCTTTTTTTTCCTTCTCTAACGGAGCTCACGAGATTTCTATTGAGTTTTGTGTTGTGAAGTTTTCAAGTTTTCGGTGAATTCTTTTGATGGATTATGGAACAAGGAGTGGCGAGAGCCTAAGCTTGGGGATGCCCATGGCACCCCCAAGATAATCCAAGGACACCAAAAAGTCAAAGCTTGGGGATTCCCCTGAAGGCATCCCCTCTTTCGTCCACTTCCATCGGTAATTTACTTGGAGCTATATTTTTATTCACCAACATGATATGTGTTTTGCTTGGAGCGTCTTGTATTATTTGTATCTTTGTGTTTTAGTGTGCCACAATCATCCTTGCTGTACACACCTTTTGAGAGAACCATACATGAATTAAAATTTGATAGAATACTCTATGTGCTTTACTTATATCTTTTGAGCTATGTAATTTTGCTCTATGTGCTTCACTTATATCTTTTGAGCTATGTAGTTTTGCTCTATGTGCTTCACTTATATCTTTTGAGCGTTATAATTTTGCTCTATGTGCTTCACTTATATCTTTTGAGCTATGTAGTTTTGCTCTATGTGCTTCACTTATATCTTTTGAGCTATGTAGTTTTGCTCTATGTGCTTCACTTATATCTTTTGAGCGTTATAATTTTGCTCTATGTGCTTCACTTAGATCTTTTAAGAGCACGGTGGTGTATTTGTTTTAAAGAAACTATTGATCTCTCATGCTTCACTTAAATTATTTTGAGAGCCTCTTAATAGCATGGTAATTTGCTTAATAATAATATGCTTGGTATCCAAGATTTGTGAAACTTTCTTTTGAGTGCATTGAATACTAAGAAAAGATTGAAGCATAATAATTGTTTTGAGATATGGAGGTGATAATATTAGAGTCATGCTAGTTGAGTAGTTGTGAATTTAAATAATACTTGTGTTAAAGTTTGTGATTCCCGTAGCATGCACGTATGGTGAACCGTTATGTGATGAAGTCGGAGCATGATTTATTTATTGATTGTCTTCCTTATGAGTGGCAGTCGGGGACGAACGATGGTCTTTTCCTACCAATCTATCCCCCTAGGAGCATGCACGTAATACTTTGCTTTGATAACTTCTAGATTTTTGCAATAAGTATATGAGTTCTTTATGACTAATGTTGAGTCCATGGATTATATGCACTTTTTCCCATCCTTCCACCATTGCTAGCCTCTCTAATACCGCGCACTTTTCACCGGTATCATACACCTACCATCTACTTTCCTCAAAACAGCCACCATACCTACCTATCATGGCATTTCCATAGCCATTCCGAGATATATTTCCATGTGATGTCTACTACACAACCTTCTTCTTGTAGACATTGTTGGGCCTCCAAGTACAGAGGTTTGTAGGGCTGTAGCAAATTTCCCTCAAGTGGATGACCTAAGGTTTATCAATCCGTAGGAGGCGTAGGATGAAGATGGTCTCTCTCAAGCAACCCTGCAACCAAATAACAAAGAGTCTCTTGTGTCCCCAACACACCCAATACAATGGTAAATTGTATAGGTGCACTAGTTTGGCGAAGAGATGGTGATACAAGTGGTATATGGATAGTAGATAAAGGTATTTGCAATCTGAAATTATAAAAACAGCAAGGTAACAAATGATAAAAGTGAGCGTAAACGGTATTGATATGCGTTGGAACAAGGCCTAGAGTTCATACTTTCGCTAGTGTAAGTTCCCTCAACAATACTAACATAATTGTATCATAAAACTATCCCTCGACATGCAACAAAGAGTCACTCCAAAGTCACTAATAGCGGAGAATGAACGAAGAGATTATGGTAGGGTATGAAACCACCTCAAAGTTATTCTTTCCAATCAATCCGTTGGGCTATTCCTATAAGTGTCACAAACAGCCCTAGAGTTCGTACTAAAATAACACCTTAAGATACAAATCAACCAAAACCCTAATGTCACCTAGATACTCCAATGTCACCTCAAGTATCCATGGGCATGATTATACGATATGCATCACACAATCTCAGATTCATCTATTCAACCAACACAAAGGACCTCAAAGAGTGCCCCAAAGTTCTACCGGAGAATCATGACGAAAACGTGTGCCAACCCCTATGCATAGGTTCATGGGCGGAACCCGCAAGTTGGTCACCAAAACATAAATCAAGTGAATCACGTGATATCCCATTGTCACCACAGATATCCACGACAAGACATACATCAAGTGTTCTCAAATCTTTAAAGACTCAATCCGATAAGATAACTTCAAAGGGGAAACTCAATTCATTACAAGAGAGTAGAGGGGGGGAGAAAACATCATAGGATCCAACTATAATAGCAAAGCTCGCGATCCATCAAGGTCGTATCACCTCAAGAACACGAGAGAGAGAGAGATCAAACACATAGCTACTGGTACATACCCTCAGCCCCGAGGGAGAACTACTCCCTCCTCGTCATGGAGAGCACCAGGATGATGAAGATGGCCACCGGAGAAGGATTGCCCCCTCCGGCAGGGTGCCAGAACGGGTCTAGATTGGTTTTCAGTGGCTACGGAGGCTTTTGGCGGCGGAACTCCCGATCTATTGTGCTTTTTGGAAGTTTTAGGATACGTGGGTATATATGGGTGAAAGGAGTACGTCGGTGGACCGAAGGGGTGGCCACGAGGCAGGGGGCGCGCCCCAGGGGGGTGGGAGTGCCCCTACCCTCGTGAGCTCCTCCTTCATCTTCTGACGTAGGGTCCAAGTCTATCCGGTAGGTTTCCTTCCAAAGATAACTTCTCCAGTTGATTTCGTTCCGTTTCGACTCCGTTTGATATTCCTTTTCGTCGAAACACTGAAATAGGCATAAAACAACAATTCTGGGCTGGGCCTCCAGTTAATAGGTTAGTCCCAAAAATAATATAAAAGTGGAAAATAAATCCCAATATTGCCCAAAACAGTAGATAATATAGCATGGAGCAATCAAAAATTATAGATACGTTGGGGACGTATCAAGCATCCCCAAGCTTAATTCCTGCTCGTCCTCGAGTAGGTAAATGATAAAAAGATAATTTTTGATGTGGAATGCTAGTTGGCATAATTTCAATGTAATTCTTCCTACTTGTGATATGAATATTCAGATCCATAAGATTCAAGACAAAAGTTCATATTGACATACAAATAATAATACTTCAAGCATAATAACTAAGCAATTATGTTTTCTCAAAATAACATGGCCAAAGAAAGCTATCCCTACAAAATCATATAGTCTGGTTATGCTCTATCTTCACCACACAAAATATTTAAATCATGCACAACCCCGATGACAAGCCAAGCAATTGTTTCATACTTTTGATGTTCTCAAACTTTTTCAATCTTCACGTAATACATGAGCGTGAGCCATGGATATAGCATTATAGGTGGAATAGAATGGTGGTTGTGGAGAAGACAAAAATGAGAAGATAGTCTCACATCAACTAGGCGTATCAACGGGCTATGGAGATGCCCATCAATAGATATCAATGTGAGTGAGTAGGGATTGCCATGCAACGGATGCACTAGAGCTATAAGTGTATGAAAGCTCAACAAAAGAAACTAGTGGGTGTGCATCCAACTCGCTTGCTCACGAAGACCTAGGGCATTTTGAGGAAGCCCATAATTGGAATATACAAGCCAAGTTCTATAATGAAAGATTCCCACTAGTATATGAAAGTGACAACATAGGAGACTCTCTATCATGAAGATCATGGTGCTACTTTGAAGCACAAGTGTGGTAAAAGGATAGTAGCATTGTCCCCCCTTTTTTGGCCTTTGCTTTTTTTTATTTGGCCTTTCCCCTTTTTTTGGGACAATGCTCTATTGAATGATGATCATCACACTTCTATTTATTTACAACTCAATGATACAACTCGGTACTAGAACAAAGTATGACTCTATATGAATGCCTCCGGCGGTGTATTGGGATATGCAATGAATCAAGAGTGACAAGTATGAAAGAATCATGAACAGTGGCTTTGCCACAAATACTATGTCAACTACATGATCATGCTAAGCAATATGACAATGATGAATGTGTCATGATGAACGGAATTGTGGAAAGTTGCATGGCAATATATCTCGGAATGGCTATGGAAATGCCATAATAGGTAGGTATGGTGGCTGTTTTGAGGAAGGTATATGGTGGGTGTATGGTACCGGCGAAAGTTGCGCGGTACTAGAGAGGCTAGCAATGGTGGAAGGGTGAGAGTGCGTATAATCCATGGACTCAACATTAGTCATAAAGAACTCACATACTTATTGCAAAAATCTATTAGTTATCGAAACAAAGTACTACACGCATGCTCCTAGGGGGATAGATTGGTAGGAAAAGACCATCGCTCGTCCCCGACCGCCACTCATAAGGAAGACAATCAATAAATAAATCATGCTCCGACTTCATCACATAACGGTTCACCATACGTGCATGCTACGGGAATCACAAACTTCAACACAAGTATTTCTAAAATTCATAACTACTCAACTAGCACGACTTTGATATTATTACCTCCATATCTCAAAATAATCATCAAGCATCAAACTTCTCTTAGTATTCAACACACTCATAAGAAAGTTTTATTATTCTTGAATGCCTAGCATATTAGGATTATTTAAGAAAATTACCATGCTATTTAAGACTCTCAAAATAATCTAAGTGAAGCATGAGAGTTCATCTATTTCTTCAAAATAAAACTACCACCATGCTCTAAAAGATATAAGTGAAGCACTAGAGCAAATGACAAACTACTCCGAAAGATATAAGTGAAGATCAATGAGTAGTCGAATAATTATGCAACTATGTGAAGACTCTCTAACATTTAATAATTCCAGATCTTGGTATTCTATTCAAACAGCAAGCAAAGCAAAATAAAATGGCATTCTAATATTGGCAAACAACATGTGAACAAGCAAAAACTTAGGATCAACCGAAACTAACCGATAGTTGTTGAAGAAGAAAGATGGGATGCCAACTGGGGCATCCCCAAGCTTAGATGCTTGAGACTTCTTGAAATATTATCTTGGGGTGCCTTGGGCATCCCCAAGCTTGAGCTTTTGTGTCTCCTTAATTCCTCTCATATCACGGTCTCCCTAAATCTCAAAAGCTTCATCCACACAAAACTCAACAAGGACTCGTGAGATAAGTTAGTATAAACCATTGCAAAAACCTTATAATACTCTACTGTAGCAAATCAATAAAATTATTATTAAACATTGCATACTAAATGCCTCTACATATTTAATAGTCCTGTCCTCAAATAGAATCATTAAAGAAGCAAACATATGCAAACATAACAGCAATCTGCCTAAACAGGATAATCTGTAAAGAAGGCAGCAACATCCATACTTCCCTAGATCCAAAAATTATGAAAGAAAATTCCCACTGTAGTAAATTTATCATATCTTAATATGCAAAAGGTTTCAACATTTTATCACATTCTGACTTTTCTAGGGAATTATTGCAACAGCGGTAAACTTTCTGTTTTCAAACAGCAACACCTATACTTGTAACATAGGCATAGTAAAGGCTATCAATGCCACTTTTATTGAAATAAAAGATGCAAAACATTGTTCTAAATAACATCAAGAAAATTCTAACAAAATAAATTGACACTCCAAGCAAAACGCATATCATGTGGCGAATAAAAATATAGCTCCAAGTAAAGTTACCGATGAACGAAGACGAAAGAGGGGATGCCTTCCGGGGCATCCCCAAGCTTAGGCTCTTGGATATCCTTGAATATTACCTTGGGGTGCCTTGGGAATCCCCAATCTTAGGCTCTTGCCACTCCTTATTACATAGTCCATCGAATCCTTACCCAAAACTAGAAAACTTCACAACACAAAACTTAACAGAAAACTTGTAAGCTCCGTTAGTATAAGAAAATAAATCACCACTTCAAGGTACTGTAATTAACTCATTCTTTATTTATATTGGTGTTAAACCTACTGTATTCCAACTTCTCTATGGTTTATAAACTATTTTACTAGCCATAGATTCATCAAAATAAGTAAACAACACATGAAAAACAGAATCTGTCAAAAACAGAACAGTCTGTAGTAATCTGGATCAAACGTATACTTCTGGAACTCATAAAATTCTTAAATAAATTTCTAGACCTGAGTAATTTATCTATTAATCATATTCAAAAAGAATTAACTAAATATCACTCTCCAAATAAAAATGGCAGCAATTCTCGTGAGCACTAAAGTTTCTGTTTTTTACAGCATGATCAACAAGACTTTCCCCAAGTCTTCCCAACGGTTCTACTTGGCACAAACACTAATTAAAAGCATAAAACCACATCTAAACAGAGGCTAGATGAATTATTTATTACTAACAGGAACAAAAAGCAAGGAACTAAAATAAAATTGGGTTGCCTCCCAACAAGCGCTATCGTTTAATGCCCCTAGCTAGGCATGATGATTTCAACGATGCTCACATAAAAGATAAGAATTGAAACATAAAGAGAGCATCATGAAGAATATGACTAGCACATTTAAGTCTAACATACTTCCTATGCATAGGGATTTTGTGAGCAAACAACTTGTGGGAACAATAATCAACTAGCATAGGAAGGCAAAACAAGCATAACTTTAAGATTTTTAGCACATAGAGAGGAAACTTGATATTATTGCAATTCCTACAAGCATATGTTCCTCCCTCATAATAATTTTCAGTAGCATCATGAATGAATTCAACAATATAACCAGCACCTAAAGCATTCTTTTCATGATCCACAAGCATAGAATTTTTATTACTCTCCACACAAGCAAAATTCTTCTCATTAATAGTAGTGGGAGCAAACTCAAGAAAGTAACTACCATGGGATTGAAAATTGCAATCAAGATGACAAGTTTCATTGTTATCGTTATTCTTTAAAGCATACGTGTCATCACAATAATAATCATAGATAGGAGGCATGCTTTCATCATAATAAATTTGCTCATCAAAACTTGGGGGACAAAAAATATCATCTTCATCATACATAGCTTCCCCAAGCTTGTGGCTTTGCATATCATTAACATCATAGATATTCATGGAGCTCATACTAACAACATTGCAATCATGCTCATCATTCAAATATTTAGTGCCAAACATTTTATAGATTTTTTCTTCTAGCACTTGAGCACAATTATCCTTTCCATCATACTCACGAAAGATATTAAAAAGGTGAAGCGTATGAGACAAACTCAATTCCATTTTTTTATATTTTTCTTTTATAAACTAAACTAGTGATAAAACAAGAGACTAAAAGACTCGATTGCAAGATCTAAAGATATATCTTCAAGCGCTAACCTCCCCGGCAACGGCGCCAAAAAAGAGCTTGATGTCTACTACACAACCTTCTTCTTGTAGACGTTGTTGGGCCTCCAAGTACAGAGGTTTGTAGGGCTGTAGCAAATTTCCCTCAAGTGGATGACCTAAGGTTTATCAATCCGTAGGAGGCGTAGGATGAAGATGGTCTCTCTCAAGCAACCCTGCAACCAAATAACAAAGAGTCTCTTGTGTCCCCAACACACCCAATACAATGGTAAATTGTATAGGTGCACTAGTTCGGTGAAGAGATGGTGACACAAGTGGTATATGGATAGTAGATACAGGTATTTGTAATCTGAAATTATAAAAACAGCAAGGTAACAAATGATAAAAGTGAGCGTAAACGGTATTGCAATGCGTTGAAACAAGGCCTAGGGTTCATACTTTCGCTAGTGTAAGTTCCCTCAACAATACTAACATAATTGGATCATAAAACTATCCCTCAACATGCAACAAAGAGTCACTCCAAAGTCACTAATAGCGGAGAACGAACGAAGAGATTATGGTAGGGTACGAAACCACCTCAAAGTTATTCTTTCCAATCAATCCGTTGGGCTATTCCTATAAGTGTCACAAACAGCCCTAGAGTTCGTACTAAAATAACACCTTAAGATACAAATCAACCAAAACCCTAATGTCACCTAGATACTCCAATGTCACCTCAAGTATCCGTGGGCATGATTATATGATATGCATCACACAATCTCAGATTCCATCTATTCAACCAACACAAGGACCTCAAAGAGTGCCCCAAAGTTCTACCGGAGAATCACGACGAAAACGTGTGCCAACCCCTATGCATAGGTTCATGGGGGGAACCCGCAAGTAGGTCACCAAAAAATACATCAAGTGAATCACGTGATATCCCATTGTCACCACAGATATCTACGGCAAGACATACATCAAGTGTTCTCAAATCTTTAAAGACTCAATCCGATAAGATAACTTCAAAGGGGAAACTCAATTCATTACAAGAGAGTAGAGGGGGGACAAAACATCATAGGATCCAACTATAATAGCAAAGCTCGCGATACATCAAGATCGTATCACCTCAAGAACACGAGAGAGAGAGAGAGAGAGAGAGAGAGATCAAACACATAGCTACTGGTACATACCCTCAGCCCCGAGGGAGAACTACTCCCTCCTTGTCATGGAGAGCACCGGGATGATGATGATGACCACCGGAGAAGGATTGCCCCCTCCGGCAGGGTGCCGGAACGGGTCTAGATTGGTTTTCGGTGGCTACAGAGGCTTCTGGCGGTGGAACTCCTGATCTATTGTGCTTTTTGGAAGTTTTAGGATACGTGGGTATATATGGGTGAAAGGAGTACGTCGGTGGACCGAAGGGGTGGCCACGAGGCAGGGGGGCGCGCCCCAGGGGGGTGGGCGTGCCCCTACCCTCGTGAGCTCCTCCTTCATCTTCTGACGTAGGGTCCAAGTCTATCCGGTAGGTTTCCTTCCAAAAATAACTTCTCTAGTTGATTTCGTTCCGTTTCGACTCCGTTTGATATTCCTTTTCTTCGAAACAATGAAATAGGCATAAAACGACAATTCTGGGCTGGGCCTCCGGTTAATAGGTTAGTCCCAAAAATAATATAAAAGTGTAAAATAAAGCCCAATATTGCCCAAAACAGTAGATAATATAGCATGGAGCAATCAAAATTTATAGATACGTTGGAGACGTATCACCATGCAACTTTCCACCATTTCGTTTATTATGACACACTCCATCATTGTCATATTGCATATCCCGGTACACTGCCGGAGGCATTCATATAGAGTCATATTTTGTTCTAAGTATCGAGTTGTAATTGTTGAGTTGTAAGAAAAATAAAAGTGTGATGTTCATCATTATTAGAGCATTTTCCCACTGAGGAAAGGATGATGGAAACTATGATTCCCCCACAAGTCGGGATGAGACTCCGGACGAAAAATAAAGAAAAAAAGAAAAAAAGGCCATAAAAAAGAGAGAGAAAAGGCCCAAATAAAAAAATAAAAAAATAAATGAGAGAAAAAGAGAGAAGGGACAATGTCACTATCCTTTTACCACACTTGTGCTTCAAAGTAGCACCATGATCTTCATGATAGAGAGTCTCTCGTTATGTCACTTTCATATACTAGTGTGAATTTTACATTATAGAACTTGGCTTGTATATTCCAATGACGGGCTTCCTCAAAATTCCCTAGGTCTTCGTGAGCAAGCAAGTTGGATGCACACCCACTTAGTTTCTTTTGATGAGCTTTCATATACTTATAGCTTTAGTGCATCCGTTGCATGGCAATCCCTACTCACTCACATTGATATCTATTGATGGGCATCTCCATAGCCCGTTGATACCCTAGTTGATGTGAGACTATCTTCCCCTCTTTTTGTCTTTTCCACAACCACCATTCTATTCCACATATAATGATATATCCATGGCTCACGCTCATGTATTGCGTGAAGATTGTAAAAGTTTTGAAAAAGTTAGAGTATGAAACAATTGCTTGGCTTGTCATCGGGGTTGTGCATGATTTAAATACTTTGTGTGGTGAAGATAGAGCATAGCCAGACTATATGATTTTGTAGGGATAACTTTCTTTGGCCATGTTATTTTGAGAAGACATAATTGCTTTGTTAGTATGCTTGAAGTATTATTATTTTTATATCAATATAAACTTTTGTCTTGAATCTTTCGAATGTGAATATTTATATCACAATTAAGAAGATTTTCATTGAAATTATGCCAAGTAGCACTCCGCATCAAAAATTCTCTTTTTATCATTTACCTACTCGAGGACGAGCAGGAATTAAGCTTGGGGATGCCTGATACGTCTCCAACGTATCTATAATTTTTGATTGCTCCATGCTATATTATATACTGTTTTGGACTATATTGGGCTTTATTTTCCACTTTTATATTATTTTTGGGACTAACCTATTAACCGGAGGCCCAACCCAGAATTGCTGTTTTTTGCCTATTTCAGTGTTTCGAAGAAACGAAATATCAAACGGAGTCCAAACGGAATAAACCTTTCTGGAACGTGATTTTCTTCCCGAATATGACCCAGGAGACTTGGACCCTACGCCAAGGAAGCTTCGAGGTGGGCATGAGGTAGGGGGGCGCGCCCTATACCCCCAGGTGCGCCCCCACCCTCGTGGGCCCACCGAAGCTCCACCGACGTACTTCTTCCTCCTATATATACCTACGTACCCCCAGACGAACAGAGGGGGAGCCAAAAACCTAATTCCACCGCCGCAACTTTCTGTATCCATGAGATCCCATCTTGGGGCCTGTTCCGAAGCTCCGCCGGAGAGGGCCGTCATCACGGAGGGCTTCTACATCATCATAGCCTCTCCAATGAAGTGTGAGTAGTTTACCTCAGACCTTCGGGTCCATAGTTATTAGCTAGATGGCTTCTTCTCTCTTTTTGGAACTCAATACAAAGTTCTCCCCCTCTTTCGTGGAGATCTATTCGATGTAATCTTCTTCTTTTTGCGGTGTGTTTGTTGAGACCGATGAATTGTGGGTTTATGATCAAGTCTATCTATGAATAATATTTGAATCTTCTCTGAATTCTTTTATGTATGATTGGTTATCTTTGCAAGTCTCTTCGAATTATCATTTGGTTTGGCCTACTAGATTGGTAGTTTCTTGCCATGGGAGAAGTGCTTAGCTTTGGGTTCGATCTTGCGGTGTCCTTTCCCAGTGACAGAAGGGGCAGCAAGGCACGTATTGCATCGTTGCCATCGAGGATAACAAGATGGGGTTTATTTCATATTGCATGAATTCATCTCTCTACATCATGTCATCTTGCTTAAAGCATTACTCTGTTTTAACTTAATACTCTAGATGCATGCTGGATAGTGGTCAATGAGTGGAGTAACAGTAGTAGATGCAGAATTGTTTCGGTCTACTTGTCACGGACATGATGCCTATATACATGATCATGCCTAGATATTCTCATAACTATGCTCAATTCTGTCAATTGCTCAACAGTAATTTGTTCACCCACCGTAGAATACTTATGCTCTTGAGAGAAGCCACTAGTGAAACCTATGGCCCCCGGGTCTATTCTCATCATATCAATCTCCATCACTTTAATCTTGCTTTGCTTTTTTTACTTTGCCTTTTACTTTTCACTTTGCATCTCTATACCAAAAATACCAAAAATATTATATCTATCAGATCTCACTCTCGTAAGTGACCGTGAAGGGATTGACAACCCCTAATCGCGTTGGTTGTGAGTAGATATCGTTTTGTGCAGGTACGAGGGACTTGAGCGTGGCCTCCTACTGGATTGATACTTTGGTTCTCAAAAACTAAGGGAAATACTTACGCTACTCTGCTGCATCATCCTTTCCTCTTCGGGGAAATCCAAAGCAAGCTCAAGAGGTAGCAGAAGATCATCTTGAGATTGTGTTCCTTTGAAAGAAGTAGGATCATACTTCTCTTGTTGAGGAACAAACTTTGTCTTGGGGTATTGATATTCTTCCCACTCAACTCCATTAGCATTGAACTTTCGTTCAAAACCAACACCTTGATTCATCCGGTGTCTTCCTTGCTTGCGTATAATTTCCTAAAACTGCTTACTTCCGGCAAGGCTCTTGTAAACACCTTTCTCTATAATTCCCTTCAGTAAGCTATTTTCTTTCTCAAGTGTAACTTGGCTAAGAGAATCATTAGTGGAATCAATAGAGCTACTAGAAGCAACAACATTGGATTTAGCATGATTGTTGTTACTACTAGATGAAGAATCTTTCGTGTTCTTGTTACTAGATTTAACTTGTGGCATGTAAGTAGACAAGAGTAAATTCTTGGCAATGTAAGAAGAACTTTTCTTGAGAAGATCATCATTGATTGCCTTTAAAAACTCATTTTCTTGCTCAAGGTTGAGCTTTTCAAAGCGTAGCTTGTCATGAGTCTTTAAAAGTTCTCGGTGATCTTCCAAGGTAGTTTCATGAGCTAACTTAAGAGTGTTTAGTTCTTTAGTTAGACGCTCAATCTCCTTCTTATCATCGTCATTCGTTTTATCTTGATTATCATGATTAATGGCAAGCTCATCATAGTTTTCATAATTAGAGTTGTCAACAAGTAAATCATCATCTCCTAGCAAATCATCTTCATCACTATTGAAATCAACATACTCGGGGTGTATTACCTTTGGACCTTTAGCCATGAAGCATCTCCCAATTCCTTCATTTGGTGAGTCAAATATGTCGAAGGAGTTGGTTGTCGCAAGTGCTAGTCCGGTAACACCTTCATCTTGAGTATATTCAGAGTCGGAGTGATAATTTCTTTCGGAGTGATCGTCGGAGTCGGAACCAGATACCCATTCACCAACATGAGCTTGATGTCTTATTTTTGTGTAGCTCCTTGATGACTTGTCCTTCCTTTCCGAGTCCTTGCTTCTCCGAGAGGGTCTTCGTTCATAACGATCATCTCTACTCCTTCTTTCTCTTGATGGTGATTCTTCTCTTCTACTTCTTCTTTTGTAGGGAGAATCTTCTCTTCTTTTGTAGGGAGCCGTACACTCATTGGAATAGTGTCCAGGTGTTCCACAATTGTAGCAATTGCGCTCACGACTAGAAGATCTTTTGTCATTGTAGGACCTTGACTTGGAACTTCTTTCCTTGCTTCTACTCTTGTAGAACTTGTTGAAGTTCTTCACCATTAGACTCAATTCTTCATTGAAGGTTTGCTTCTCACTTCATGATGTGGGAGCATCACACGAGGCTTTGTAAGCACCACTTGACTTGTTGTGAAGCTCATCCTTATCCTTGAGTGACATCTCATGAGCAACAATTCTTCCAATAACTTCTGTTGGCTTGAGATCTTTGTAATTGGGCATCATTTGGATCAATGTGCACACGTTATCATATTTTCCATCCAAGGCTCTTATGATCTTCTTGACGATGAATCTATCGGTCATCTCTTCACTTCCTAAGCCGGCAATCTCATTTGTGATGAGAGCAAGCCTAGAGTACATTTCAGCGACGCCTTCAGCATCCTTCATTTTGAACTTGTCAAGCTGACTTTGAAGCACGTCCAATTTGGATTCCTTGACAGATTCGGTACCTTCGTGCATATCAATCAAAGTATCCCAAATTTCCTTTGCATTCTCAAGATGGATGATTTTGTTGAATTCTTCGGGGCATAATCCGTTGAAGAGAATATCACAAGCTTGAACATTGTATTGTAGCATCTTCAACTCTTCCGCGGTAGCTTCATGGTTCGGTTCTCTCCCATCAAAGAATTCACCTTGCAAGCCAATACACACAATAGCCCAAACGACGGGGTTATGTCCAAGAATATGCATTTTCATCTTATGCTTCCAACTAGCAAAAATTGTACCATCAAAGTAAGGACCTCTACGGTGGTAATTTCCCTCGCTAGACGTCATACTCTCCTAGGTTGTGAAACCAAGGCTATGACCACCAAAAGCTATGGAAATCAAAGCAAATGGAGACCAAAGCTCTGATACCACTTGTAGGATCGGAAGTATGTCTAGAGGGGATGATTAGACTACTTGACCAAATAAAAATCTAGCCTTTTCCCAATTTTAGTTCTTGGCAGATTTTAGCAACTTAGCACAAGTCAAGCAATCAACCTACACATGCAATTCTAAGAGTATAGCAGCGGAAAGTAAAACAATTGCACATGAAGGTAAAGAGAGGAGTTTGGAGTGTGCAAACGCAATTGGAGACACGAAGATTTTTGGCGTGGTTCCGATAGATGGTGCTATCGTACATCCACGTTGATGGAAACTTCAACCCACGAAGGGTAACAGTTGCGCGAGTCCACGGAGGGCTCCACCCACGAAGGGTCCACGAAGAAGCAACCTTGTCTATCCCACCATGGCCGTCGCCCACGAAGGACTTGCCTCACTCGGGTAGATCTTCACGAAGTAGGCGACCTCCTTGCCCTTACAAACTCCTTGGTTCAACTCCACAATCTTGACAGAGGCTCCCAAGTGACACCTAACCAATCTAGGAGACACCACTCTCCAAGAGGTAACAAATGGTGTGTTGATGATGAACTCCTTGCTCTTGTGCTTCAAATGATAGTCTCCCCAACACTCAACTCTCTATCACAGGATTTGGATTTGGTGTAAAGATGATTTGAGTGGAAAGCAACTTGGGGAAAGCTAGAGATCAAGATTTATGTGGTTGGAGTGGAATATCTTGACCTCAACACAAGTGTAGGGGGTTCTCTCTCAAAAAATGTATGTTGGAAGTGTAGGCATGTTCTGATGGCTCTCTCTATTAATGAAGAGTGGGTGGAGGGGTATAAATAGCCTCCACACAAAAACTAACCGTTACACACAAATCACCAAACTCGGTGGGACCGAATCATGAAACTCGGTCAGACCGATTTAGTTCAAAATGTGAACATTAGGATTTTCGGTGGGACCGACATGTCAACTCGGTGGGACCGATTTTGTTAGGGTTAGGGCATAACGTAATCTCGGTGAGACCGATTACATAAATTCAGTGAGACCGATTTTGGTAATGGACTAACAGAGAGTTGGTCAGGCAAACTCGGTGGGACCGATTCGCTCATCTCGGTTGGACCGAAACGTTACGAAAGGGAAACAGAGAGTTTGCATTACAATCTCGGTGGGACTGATCGCTCATCTCGGTTTGATCGAAACGTTACGAAGGGAAACAGAGAGATTACAATCCCATCTCGGTGAGACCAAAAATACTAGGGTTTCTGGCAGTGGCTATGTCAACCGAACTCGGTGGCGCCGGATAGAAAGTTTCGGTGGGGCCGAGTTTGACTTTTGGTTTGGGACATATGTGGATTTGAGAAAGTAGTTGAGGGTTTTGAAGCATATCACTAAGCACTTTGAGCAAGTAAGCCATTAGGCAACACCTCATCCCCTCTTAATAGTATTGGCTTTTCCTATGGACTCAATGTGATCTTGGATCACTTAAAATGAAATGATGTAGAGTCATGAGCTTTGAGCTTGAGCTAATTCTTTGTCCTTAGCATTTTGAGGGATCCACTTTTCTCATCCATGCCATGCCAATCATTGAGCTTTCCTGAAATGTTTATCTTTAAGTAGCATTAGCTCATTGAGTTATATGTTGTTAGGAATTACCAAAACCACCCAGGGATAGTTGCACTTTTACTTAGTCATCTTGCCCATGAGGCATGGTTCGTAAGCATCAACTGATTCATAATCAAGTGATTCCAAAAGCCCATCAGCATGGATTTTCTTCATGCGCTTTACACCAATATGACCTAAACGGCAGTGCCACAAATAAGTTGCACTATCATTATTAACTTTGCATCTTTTGGCTTCAATATTATGAATATGTGTATCACTACGATCGAGATTCAATAAACCATTCACCTTGGGTGTATGACCATTGAAGGTTTTATTCATGTAAACAGAACAACAATTATTCTCTGACTTTAAATGAATAACCGTATTGCAATAAACATGATCAAATCATATTCATGCTTAACGCAAACACCAAATAACATTTATTTAAGTTCAACACTAATCCCCAAAGTATAGGGAGTGTGCGATGATGATCACATCAATCTTAGAACCACTTCCAACACACATCATCACTTCACCCTTAACTAGTCTTTGTTCATTCTGCAACTCCTGTTTCGAGTTACTAATCTCAGCAACTGAACTAGTATCAAATACTAATGGGTTGCTATAAACACTAGTAAAGTATACATCAATAACATGAATATCAAATATACCTTTGTTCACTTGAGGAGCAACTTGGGGCATTTCTGCTTCAAGTGACCAGTCCCTTTGCAGTAGAAGCACTTAGTCTCAGGCTTAGGTCTAGACTTGGGCTTCTTCACTTGAGGAGCAACTTGCTTGCCGTTCTTCTTGAAGTTACCCTTCTTCCCTTTGCCCTTTTCTTGAAACTAGTGGTCTTGTCAACATCAACACTTGATGCTTTTCTTGATTTCTACCTTCGTCGATTTCAGCATCACTAAGAGCTTGGGAATCGTTTCCGTTATCCCTTGCATATTATAGTTCATCACGAAGTTCCAGTAACTTGGTGATAGTGACTAGAGAACTCTGTCAATCACTATCTTACATGGAAGATTAACTCCCACTTGATTCAAGTGATTGTAGTACTCAGACAGTCTAAGCACATGCTCACTAGCCGAGCTATTCTCCTCCATCTTGTAGGAAAAGTCTTTGTCAAAGGTCTCATACCTTTCGACATGGCCATGAGTCTGAAATACTAATTTAAGCTCTTGGAACATCTCATATGCTCTGTGGCGTTCAAAACGTCTTTGAAGCCCCGATTCTAAGCCGTAAAGCATGGTGCACTAAACTATCAAGTAGCCATCATATCGAGCTCGCCAAACATTCATAACGTCTGCATCTGCTCTTGCAATTGGTCTGTCACCTAGCGGTGCATCAAGGACATAATTCTTCTATGCATCAATGAGGATAATCCTCAGATCACGGATCCAATCCGCATCAATGCTACTAACATCTTTCAACTTAGTTTTCTCTAGGAACATATCAAAATAAACGGGGAGCTACATCGTGAGCTATTAATCTACAACATAGTTATGCAAATACTATCAAGACTAAGTTCATGATAAATTAAAGTTCAATTAATCATATTACTTAAGAACTCCCAGTTACATAGACATCCCTCTAGTCATCTAAATGATCAGGTGATCCAAATAAACTAAACCATGTCCGATCATCACGTGAAATGGAGTAGTTTTCAATGGTGAACATCACTATGTTGATCATATCTACTATATGATTCACGCTCGACCTTTCAGTCTCAGTTTTCCGAGGCCATATATGCATATGCTAGGCTCGTCAAGTTTAACCCGAGTATTTCTGCGTGTGCAAAACTGACTTGCAACCGTTGTATGTGAACGTAGATCTTATCACACCCGATCATCACATGGTGTCTCGGCACGATGAACTTTGGCAACGATGCATACTCAGGGAGAACACTTGTACCTTGAAATTTAGTGAGAGATAATCTTATAGTGCTACCGTCAATCAAGCAGAATAAGATGCATAAAGGATAAATATCACATGCAATCAAAATATGTGACATGATATGGCCATGATCACATTGCGCCTATGATCTCCATCTCCAAAGTACCGTCATAATCTCTATCGTCACACCATGATCTCCATCATCTCGATCTCTATCAATGTTTCGTCACATGGTCGTCTCACCAACTATTGCTTTTGCAACTATTGCTATCACATAGCGATAAAGTAAAGCAATTACATGGCACTTGTATCTTATGGAATAAAGAGACAGCCATAAGGCTTCTGCCAATTGCCGATAACTTCAACAAAACATGATCATATCATACAAAAATTTATATCTCATCACGTCTTGACCATATCACATCACAACATGCCCTGCAAAAACAAGTTAGACGTCCTCTACTTTGTTGTTGCAAGTTTTACGTGGCTGCTACGGGCTGAGCAAGAACCGTTCTTAACTACGCATCAAAAACCACAACACGGTATAGTGATTGCTTTTTGATCTTTAGAAAGAACCTTGTTCATTGAATCCGATTCAACTAAAGCTTGAGAAACAGACACACACTAGCCACCTGTGTGTGTCTATCCAACAATGCCGCTGAATCAAGAATCAACTAGTGACGGCAAGCAATATGTATATACCCACGCCAACAACTCCTTTGTGTTCTACTCGTGCATATAACATCTACGCATAAACCTGGCTCGGATTCCACTGTTGGGAAATGTAGTAATTTCAAAAAAAATCCTACGCACACGCAAGATCATGGTGATGCATAGCAACGAGAGGGGAGACTATTGTCTACATACCCTTGTAGACCGTAAGCGGAAGCGTTATGAGAACGCGGTTGATGTAGTCGTACGTCTTCACGATCCGACCGATCCAAGTATCAAACGTACGACACCTCTGAGTTCAGCACACGTTCAGCTTGGTGACGTCCCACGAACTCTGATACAGCAGAGCTTTGAGGGAGAGTTCCGTCAGCACGACGGCGTGATGACGGTGATGATGATGCTACCGATGCAGGGCTTCGCCTAAGCACCGCTACGATATAACCGAGGTGGATTATGGTGGAGGGGGGCACCGCACACGACTTGGAACAATCAACTTGTGTGTCCTAGGGTGCCCTCCTGCCCCGTATATAAAGGAGCAAGGGGATGGGGCCGGCGGCCTCATAGGGTGCGCCCCAAGGGGGGAATCCTACTCCTACTAGGAGTAGGTTCCCCCTTTCCTAGTCCAACTAGGAGGGCAAGGAAAGAGGAGGAGAGGAGAAGGAAAGAGGGGGCCGGCCCCCAAAGCCCTAAACCAATTCGGTTTGGGCCTAGGGGGCGCACCCCACACTTCCTTGCTGCCCTCTATTTCCACTAAAGCCCACAAAGGCCCATTGACCCTCCCGGTGAATACCCGTAACTCTCTGGTACTCCGAAAAATACCCGAATCACTCAGAACCTTTCCGATGTCCGAATATAGTCATCCAATATATTGATCTTTACGTCTCAACCATTTTGAGACTCCTCGTCATGTCCCCGGTCCCGTCCGGGACTCCGAACTACATTCGATACATCAAAACACATAAACTCATAATACCGATCGTCACCGAACGTTAAGCGTGCGGACCCTACGGGTTCGAGAACTATATAGACATGATCGAGAATCATCTCCGGTCAATAACCAATAGAGGAACCTGGATGCTCATATTTGCTCTTACATGTTCTACGAATATCTTTATCGGTCAAACCGCATAACAACATATGTTGTTCCCTTTGTCATCGGTATATTACTTGCCCGAGATTCGATCGTCAATATCCTCATACCTAGTTCAATCTCGTTACTGGCAAGTCTCTTTACTCGTTCCATAATGCATCATCCTGCAACTAACTCATTAGTCACAATGCTTGCAAGGCTTATAGTGATGTGCATTACCGAGAGGGCCCAGAGATACTTCTCCGACAATCAGAGTGACAAATCCTAATCTCGATCTATGCCAACTCAACAAGTACCATCAGAGACACCTGTAGAGCACCTTTATAATCACCCACACGTTGTGATGTTTGGTAGCACACAAAGTGTTCCTCCGGTACTCGGGAGTTGCATAATCTCATAGTCATAGGAACATGTATAAGTCATGAAGAAAGCAGTAGCAACAAACTAAACGATCATCGTGCTAAGCTAACGGAATGGGTCAAGTCAATCACATCATTCTCTAATGATGTGATCCCGTTAATCAAATGACAACTCATGTCTATGGCTAGGAAACTTAACCATCTTTGATTCAATGAGCTAGTCAAGTAGAGGCATACTAGTGACACTCCGTTTGTCTATGTATTCACACATGTACTAAGTTTCTGGATAATACAATTCTAGCATGAATAATAAACATTTATCATGATATAAGGAAATAAATAATAACTTTATTATTGCCTCTAGGGCATATTTCCTTCAACTATAAGCCTAGTTGCGAGTCAAGGGTGGACTTGCAACTAGGATGAAAAACAAACTACACACCAGTTGCGAATCAAGGATGGACTTGTAACTGGGATGTAAAAAAAACTATGAGTCTAGTTGTGAGTCGAGGGTCGCCTTGTCACTGGGAAAACAACACAAATTTATGATACCAGTTGCGTGTCGAGAGTCGACTTGCAACTGGGATGAAAAGAATTGCTGTCCCAGTTGCGAGTCAAAGGGTGGTCTTGCAACTGGGACAACAACAAAACTATGGGTCTGGTTGCGAAGTCGAGGGTAGACTTGCAACTGTAATAATACAGAACTACGAGCCCAGTTATCAACATGCAATTAGGGACCCTCGACACACACGCACATCCCCTAGTTGCGAGTTGATGGTCAACTTGCAACTGGGAGCCATGAATAAACACACACACACACCCCTAGTTGCGACTCGATGGGCAACTTGCAACTGGGGTCGTCAACAAACACACACACACCCCTAGTTGTGGGTCGATGCTTGACATGCCACTGGGGACCCCTTGACAAAAAGACACACACACACACCCCTACTTGCAAGTCGGTTATCAACATGCAATTGAGGACCCTCGACACACACACACACACATCCCTTAGTTGCGAGTTGATGGTCAAATTGCAACTGGGGGCCACGAATAAACACACACACACACACCTTAGTTGCGAGTCGATGGGCAACTTGCAACTAGGGGTCCTCAACAAACACGCACCCCTAGTTGCGAGTCGATGCTTGACATGCAACTGGGGACCCCTTGACAAAAAGACACACACACCTCTAGTTGCAAGTCGGTTATCGACATGCAATTGGGGACCCTCGACACACACACACATCCCCTAGTTGCGAGTGGATGGTCAACTTGCAATTAGGGGCCACGAGTAAACACACACACACACACCTAGTTGCGAGTCGATGGGAAACTTGCAATTGGGGGTCCTGAACAAACGCACACACACTAGTTGCGAGTCGATGCTTGACATGCAACTAGGTACCCCTTGAAAAAAAGACACACATACACACACACCTCTAGTTGCGAGTCGGTTATCGACATGCAATTGGGGACCCTCGACACACACACACATTCGCTAGTTGCGTGTTGATGGTCAACTTGCAACCGAGGGCCACGAATAAACACACACACACACACTAGTTGCGAGTCGATGCTTGACATGCAACTGGGGACCCCTTGACAAAAAGACACACACACACCTCTAGTTGCAAGTCGGTTATTGACATGCAATTGGGGACCCTCGACACACACCCACACATCCCCTAATTGCAAGGTGATGGTCAACTTGCAACTGTGGGCCACAAATAAAACACACATATAGACACACACACACACACACACACACACCCTAGTTGTGAGTCGATGCTTGACATGCAATTGGGGACCCCTTGACAAAAAGACACACACACACACACACTCTAGTTCCAAGTCGGTTATCGACATGTAATCGGGGACCCTTGACACACACACACAGACACACTCCCCCTAGTTGCGAGTTGATGGTCAACTTGCAACTGGGGGCCGCGAATAAACCCACACACACACACACACACCCTAGTTGCGAGTTGGTTATCAACATGCAATTGGGGACCCTCGACACGCACACACACACATTCCCTAGTTGCGAGTTGATGGTCAACTTGCAACTGGAGGCCACGAATAAACACACACATACACACACACACACCCTAGTTGGGAGTCGATGGGCAACTTGCAACTTGGGTCGTCAACAAACAGACACACCCTAGTTGCAAGTCGATGCTTGGCATGCAACTTGGGACCCCTTGACAGAAAGACACAGACACATACACACACCCCTAGTTGCAAGTCGTTTATCGACATGCAATTGGGGACCTTTGACACACACACAAACGCACACACACACAAACACACACACACACACAAACACATCCCCTAGTTGCGAGTTGGTGGTTAACTTGCAACTGGGGGCCACGAATAAAACTCTCTCTCTCTCTCTCTAGCTGCAAGTCGGTTATCGACATGCAATTGGGGACCCTCGACACACACACACACACACACCCTAGTTGCGAGTTGATGGTCAACTTGCAATTGGGGGCCACGAATAAACACACAACACACCTAGTTACGAGTTGGTGGTCAACTTGTGTAAGTGCATCTAGTGGCACCCCTAGTTGGTTTTGGAGTATTGACGACAAACCTGATTGAGGGACTAATGTGTTTGTGAGAATTGCAGGATAACACAGGTAGAAGTCCCTCATTGATTCGGTTTTCCTACCAGAGATGACCCCTAAAAATGTATGAAGACATTGAAGTCAAAGGTGGTATGTGAAGACATTCACATTGAAGACTATGAAAAGAGAAGACATCGCGTGAAGACTATGGAGCGCGAAGACTTAGTTGTTTCGTCGTTCTTTTTCTTCGTTGTTGAGTCATAGGAACAACCGTACTGCTAAGTGGGGTCCAAGAGAACCAGTCAGAATGACTGAAGTGATGCTCAACCAAAATCCTATGTCTTCGAGCGAAGACAATGAGAGCAAATCTTATCCAGAGCTGGATAAGTCAGCTTTGCTTGTAGCCCAAGTAAAGTTGTCGTGTGTGTTTGAAATCTGACCGTTGGAACACGTGTCAGTTCCTTAGTGACCCAAGGTCATTTTGGACAAATCAGGTTGGGTTGCCTAGTGGCTATAAATAGCCCACCCCCTACAACCATAAACGATTGGCTTCTCAGAGTTAGTGTACGGCTTTTGTCGTTTGAGAGCACCCCACCTCGAAGCCTTTGAGAGAGAATTCCTTGCGAGGATAAAGCCCTAAACACCCAGAGCCAAAGAGTGTTAGGCATCACTTAAGTCTTCCTGTCTGTGTGATCTGAAGACTTATTACACTTGAGGACTGTGAATCCTCCAGCCGGTTAGGCGTCGCGTTCTGAGCATCCAAGAGTCATTGTGGATCGCCGGTGAACGAAGTTTGTGAAGGTTTGGAAGTCTACCTTGAAGACTTACCAGAGTGATTGGGCGAGGACTGGGTGTCCTTAGCTCAAGGGGAATAAGGTGAAGACACGGTCTTCTGAGTTGAATCTCAGCCTCCCTAACCAGACGTACAGTTGTCACAGCAACTGGAACTGGTCCAACAAATCATTGTCTTCAACGAGTCACTGGTTCTATCCTTCCCATCTCTTTATTTACAGTTGGTCCTTGTGAAGTCATTGCTGTTTGCATTATCTTTTGTCTTCACTGAGTGACTGCTTGTTCTGATTGGCTTCATACTATCTTCCTACCTGATCTATACTGCCTAGCTGCTATTAGTCGTTGTGCTTTCACTTCATTGAATACTTGACTATGGCTTGCTTAGTGTAGTCTACCTTCCGCTGCATGGTAATAGGTTTATTTCTATCGTTTGTCTTCGAAACTCCCATGTTTTGAAGACTTTCTTAAAAATCGCCTATTCACCCCCCTCTAGTCGATCACTAGCACTTTCAATTGGTATCAGAGCAAGGTACTCCCTTGTTCTGTGTGATTCGGTTTAACCACCTGGAGTTTTAGCTATGTCGACTGCAGGGATAATCAAAGTCTCCGCTGCGTGCCCAGTCTTCGATGGAACTGAATATCCCTACTGGAAGAATAAGATGCGCATGCATCTTGAAGCCATTGATGTCGACCTCTGGTATGTCGTCAAGAATGGCGTCCCCAAGGCTGGTGAAGGTGTCACCGCTGCTGATGTCAAGAAGTTCGTTCAACTGGACTCCACTGCCAAGAACATCATCTGTGGTCATCTGACCAAAGGACAGTATGGCCGTGTGAGTGCTCTGGAAACATCTAAGCTAGTCTGGGACTGGCTCTCCAAGGTCAACGAAGGCGTCTCAATCCAGAGAGATCAAAGAATCAGTGTCCTTCGCAACCTCTTCAACCGCTTCAAGAGAAACGACAATGAGAATGTTCAGCTCACGTTTTATCGACTCACCGACATCACAAATGAGCTTCAAGCCCTCGGCGCTACTGAGATCACCAAGCATGAAGTCGTCAAGACACTCCTGAGATCACTTGACAGCTCGTTTGACACCCTAGCCCTGATGATTCAAGAACGTCCTGACTTCAAGACACTCGATCCGTCTGACATACTTGAAAGGCTCAACACACATGAGTTTCTGCTTTCTGAGAAAAGAGACATCTACGGTCCCAACTATGGGCGAACTCGTGCCTTGAAGGCAAAAGTTGTCTCCTCATCTGAAGAAGAATCTGACAGCAGTTCTGATGATCCTGAAGACATTGGAAAGGAGCTTGCTATGCTTGTGAAGAAGTTCCAAAAATTCACCAACATGAAAGGCTTCAGAAAGTCTTCACGATCAAGCTCAAGGAATGATGAAGCTTCTGCTCATGACTACAAGAAGAGAACATGCCACAAGTGCAAGAAACCTGGCCACTACATCTCTGAGTGTCCGCAGTGGGACAATGAGAACAACAAGAAGAAGAGCAAGGAGTATGATTCTGACGACAAGAAGAAGAAGAAATACTCAAAGTCTTCTTCCAAGTCTTCCTCAAAGTCTTCATCACACAAGAAGAGCTCATCTGGCAAGGCTCGTGCGTTCGTTGGCAAGGAAATGCATTCAGAGGAGGGGTCCGCTTCTGAGGAGGCGGAGGTGGAGTCTGAGGAGGAGTCCGATTCTGGCGTTGCAAGTCTTGCTACAACATACGTTGCCAAGTCCATCTTCAACACTAAAGACAATGGCTTCATCACCGACGCTGATGTAAATGACAAGGACTACTCCACTCCCACCTACTGCTTCATGGCACGCGGTGCCAAGATAAACACATGCACTACTCACTATCAAACATCCAGTGAAGATGACTTTGATTGTGGTTCCAAACCCAGCTACAAAACACTTGCTAAAATTGCAACTGAACAACAGAAAGCTATGGAACATATTCAAAAACTGTTAGACAAAAGCAATGACCTGTTAGACGCTGAAATGACTCGATCTCAGTCCTTAATTGAAGACATAAAAAATCTTCATGTTAAGTATGAGGAACTTGAAAGTCATCATGAAACGCTCTCAACAACTCATGAAAAGCTTTCCTATGATTATCTTCAAAGGAAGCAAGATCTTGAGAAATTGAGAGCGGCTCATGAAGATCTTCAAAAGGAAAACGACTCACTTCGCGCCAAATAGATCAGTTCCGCTCAGGAAGGATTTGAACCACCATGTCTTAAATGCATTGAGCGTGACAACGCGGATGTTCTACTGCGGCTACTATTGCAATATCTTCAACTGTTAATGTGGTAACTAACCCCTTTCCTGAGGATACCACTGCTATTGCTGATGAAAATGCTAGGTTGAAGACATTGCTTGAAACAGGGATGTACAAAAGTCTCAAAGGGCATCAGACACTATGTGATGTCCTCAAAAGGCAGATCCTGAACCGAAACCCTAGGAAAGAGGGTCTTGTGTTCGAAAGGAAAATGAATGCTGATGGCTCTTACTGGAAACCTGAGCAGTACCCCAAAACCACATGGGTTGCTGCAAAGGAACCTTCAGTGGATCCATCCACCCTGTCTGGCTTCACTTGTGCTAATCCCATTGTTATTGATGAATCCTTTGATGCAAACTATAAACTATTTAAGAATCGGAGTGGTGAAGTGTTTTCCAGGTATATTGGTACTAACTGCAGGAATGGGCCACCTATGAAGAAAGTCTGGGTGCCGAAAAAGTGGTTGGAGAATCTTCCTGTGAATGTCGTCATGACACCACAAGTGAAGAAGACAAACCCCAGACCACAGGCTTCATATGGTCCAAAGGCTTCATACAGACAAAGGACTCACCTGAGTCGCACTAACACAAATGTTTTGCAGGGAAACCATACCCAGGCCTATGAATATGAGCGCGTTTCATCAAACCAACATGTTCATAAGACCAAGAACTACTCTGCTTATTCTTATGAGTACTATTGTCCACCTGCAAGACTATTTGCTTGGGCTCCAAAGCCAAAGTTCTCAGATGCTGCACTTAGACTCATTGCTTCGAAGCCACCCTTGAAGATGTGGGTGGCTAAGAAAGCTTAACTCTCTTTTGCAGGGAAGGGTCTCCAGCCGAAAATCAAATTCGTCTGAAGCTATTGCTGGGGACCTTAAACATCTTGTAGGGCGCAAGATCAAATGCCCAAATGGTCTTATTATGTATTTTGTTCCTGAGTCGCTTGCTACTTGCCCTATCAGTCCTAACCTCGATCTAAGCTTTCATAATCCACTTTCTCGTCAAATGTTTATGCTTCACAATTCTCTTCGTGAAGCCTATCCCCCTAACTGCACTGTAGGGTATGACACCAGCTGCTTCAGAATGGATTATTGATAGTGGGTGTACTAATCACATGACTGGCAAGTGAAGTCTTCTCATGGACTCAACTTTACGTCCATCTGACAAGAGTCACATCACATTTGCTGATACTGGTAAAAGCAAGGTATTGGGTCTAGGTAGAGTTCCAATCTCAAGGGATCAACACATGGATAAAGTGATGCTTGTTGAATCTCTTGGTTTCAACTTAATGTCTGTCTCAATGCTTTGCGATTTAAACATGATTGTGATATTTGGAAAATATCGTTGCCTTGTTCTAATGGAATCTGACAAGTCTCTAGTCTTTGAAGGGTATCGGAAAGATGATTTGTACGTGGTAGATTTCTCAGCAGGACCACAGCTTGTCGTATGCCTTCTAGCAAAAGCTTCAGAATGTTGGCTTTGGCATCGGAGGCTAGGGCATGCTGGCATGAGGAACTTACACACTCTTGCAAAGAAGAAACATGTCATAGGCATCGAGGACGTCAAGTTCAAGAAGGATCACTTATGTGGTGCGTGTGAAGCAGGAAACATGACGAGGGCCAAGCATCCCTCGAAGACAATCATGACAATGACTCAACCCTTCGAACTGCTCCACATGGACCTCTTCGGTCCCACTCACTACTCAACTCTTACTACTACTGCTTGTCTCTATGGCTTTGTCATTGTTGATGATTACTGAAGATATACTTGGGTGCATATAATCCTCTACAAGACTGAAGTGCAGGATGTCTTCAGACGCTTCGCCAATCGAGCCATGAACAACTATGGCGTCAAGATCAAGCACATCAGAAGTGACAATGGCACTAAATTCAAGAGCACTGGCCTCGACACTTATCTTGATACTTTGGGCATCACTCATGAATTCTCAGCTCCGTACACGCCGCAGAAGAATGGCGTCGTGGAACGCAAGAACAAAACACTTATTGAGATGGCCCGGACGATGCTCGATGAATACAAGACTCCAAAAAGTTCTGGCCTGAAGCCATTGATACTGCATGCCATATCATCAACCGTGTTTATCTTCACAAGCTTCTGAACAAAACATCCTATGAGCTCCTCACTGGTAAGAAGCCAAATGTCAGTTACTTCAGAGTATTTGGTGCTAGGTGTTGGATCAAGGATCCACATCACACTTCAAAATTTGCACCGAAAGCACATGAAGGTTTTATGCTTGGATACGGAAGGACTCGCACTCCTACAGAGTCTTCAACCTATTTCACTATAAAGTGGTTGAAACTGTGGATGTGCGGTTCGATGAGACTAGCGGCTCGCAAAGAGAGCACCTGCCAAATGTGCTAGATGAAGTTCCATCTAGTGAAACCATCAAGCTTATGGGAACTAGAGAAATCATACTGTCTGAAGCTCAGCCTGAAGAGGAACTCATCATCTCTGCACCTGATCAACCTGAAGACAATGCTCAGCCTGAAGACAATCCTTCTAACGATGACAATGATCAGCAAGAGCAAAATCTTTGTCCTGTTCATCCTCGTGTTGCAAATGAAGTACAGATTGAGAGAATAATTGATAGCATCAATGCACCAGGTCCACTCACTCGTTCAAGGGCAACACAGCTAGCAAATTTCTGTGGGCACTTCGCATTCGTCTCAATATCTAAACCCAACAAAGTTGATGAAGCCTTCATGGAACCTGAATGGATTCAAGCTATGCAAGAAGAGCTTCAACAGTTTGAGTTGAATAATGTATGGGAACTGGTCAAGCATCCTGATCCTCGTAAGCACAATATCATAGGCACTAAATGGATATATCGCAACAAGCAAGATGAGCATGGTCAAGTTGTCAGAAACAAAGCTCGTCTCGTTGCTCAAGGATACACTCAAGTTGAAGGAATTGACTTCGATGAAACATTTGCTCCGGTGGCTAGGCTTGAAGCTATACGCATACTGCTGGCCTATGCAAATCATCATAACATTCTTCTGTATCAAATGGATGTGAAGAGCGCCTTTCTCACTGGCAAGATTGAAGAAGAAGTGTATGTTGCACAACCGCCTGGCTTTGAAGATCCAAAACATCCTGACATGGTTTACAAGCTCAACAAGGCACTGTATGGCCTTAAACAAGCCCCTCGAGCTTGGTATGACACACTCAAAGACTTCCTGAAGAGCAAAGACTTCAAACCTGGTTCACTGGATCCCACTCTCTTCACTAAGACATATGATGGTGAACTGTTTGTGTGCCAAATATATGTGGATGACATTATCTTCGACTGCACTAACCAGAAATACAGTGAAGAGTTTGGATATATGATGCAAGGGCAATATCAGATGTCCATGATGGGTGAGCTGAAGTTCTTCCATGGTCTTCAGATACGACAGCAACGCAATGGCATCTTCATATCTCAAGAGAAATACCTAAAAGATTGCCTGAAGAAGTTTGGAATGCAAGACTGCAAAGGCTACACGATGCCAATGCCAGCTAAACACCATCTGGGTCCCGACGACAATGGTAAAGAGTTCGATCAAAAGGTATACCGCTCCATGATTGGTTCTTTGCTTTATTTATGTGCATCTAGGCCAGATATCATGCTTGGTGTTTGCATGTGTGCCCGGTTCCAAGCGGCACCAAAGGAATCACATCACTTAGCTGTGAAGCGAATTCTTCGATATTTGGCTCACACCCCAACACTAGGATTATGGTATCCAAAGGGCTCAGAGTTTGATCTAGTTGGATTCTTGGATGCTGATTATGCTGGTGACAAAGTGGATCGCAAGTCTACATCAGGCACATGTCACTTTCTGGGACGATCACTTGTATGTTGGTCTTCAAAGAAGCAGAACTGTGTATCTCTCTCCACTGTTGAATCTGAATACATTGCTGCTGGATCTTGCAGCGCTCAGCTTCTATGGATGAAGCAAACACTCAAGGACTATGGCATTCATCTGAAGCAAGTGCCACTCTACTGCGACAACGAAAGTGCCATCAAGATTGCTAACAACCCAGTTCAGCACTCAAAGACAAAGCACATTAAAATTCATCATCACTTTCTCAGAGATCATGTCATGAAGGAAGATATTGATATCATACACGTCAACACTGAAGAGCAACTGGCAGATATCTTCACAAAGCCCTTGGATGAGAAAAGGTTTTTCAAGTTACGGTGTGAGCTAAATATCTTGGAATCCTCAAATGTCCTGTGATCAAGCACACTTCCTAACA
The DNA here is from genome assembly GCF_018294505.1 of Triticum aestivum. Classification (NCBI taxonomy): domain Eukaryota; kingdom Viridiplantae; phylum Streptophyta; class Magnoliopsida; order Poales; family Poaceae; genus Triticum; species Triticum aestivum. The sequence continues at coordinate 475,248,902 of NC_057812.1, read as the reverse complement.
CTTGTGCATGTTGATGACTTAGATGTGCAACACACGAAGTAACGTATGTCTTCAATCAATGAAGACTTGCATTCTGAGTGTGAATACATTAACGTGGAATTTGACTTCGGAGTGCCACTATAATTGTGCGCCGTGTCTGGGTCTAATACTTCCTATATGGTGGGTAACGCCACCACCAAATTCTTCCCTAAGAAGTGTTCCTCACATGGCGTTACATTTGCAAAGTCTTCACTTTATGTTTGTCTCCAGTGTTAACATGGCTTCATGTTTATCTTCGACGTACTGATTTGGTTTATGTCCTCTACAGCATTCACTTATAGCTATGGCTTCTTGCTGAATCTTTTGAACTAAGTGAATGTGATCGGACCCTAACCCCTCTATGCTTCTTTCCTAAGTCTATCTATCCAAATCATATGCATTCTATTGACACTGTCAAAATGTCTTCTCTGTGTCCTTGTCAGCAGAAGACACAGAGACAAACATTAATCTGTTTTCAATGCTAAATCCTTCCACCTGAAACCCGGAGAAGTGGGAACGACCACCCGACAATCCAGGCGTGCGTGGGAACGTGGAACAACCTCCAATGTGTTGCATGATAGCCACGTGTCCTTCAGATGTGAACCGCCAGGGCCACCTGTGTAATAACACTGTGCCGTCCCTGTCCCTATAAATACACGCCTCACCCCAGTCACTATCTCTTCTTCCACTCTCGCACAAACCCTAGCGCCATCGCTAGCCCTCGACGACGCCGGCGACGAAGCGCTTAGCTGCCGCGACCTCACCAACGCCGTCCTCACGCCGGCCGCGGACATCGTCTTCTCCGCCGTTGCCGTAGGTGTCCTCCGTCGCCAAGTTAGGGCACGGACGATCGAACTGCTCGGCCTCCTCTCCCACTCCATCTAGCAGTTCCTCATGTGGTAAATAAAACCTCCTTTTTACAGTCCTTTTGATCTGATAGATTCATCCTTTTCAACCACAATTAGTTTCTGTTCACACAAGTTGGATCTATCTCATACTGCATCTCATAACATGCCTAGTATATTCACTTATGCTTCACAAAGTAGTTAGATTCCTCACTTATACTTATTCGTGGATTCATACAAATCTGGAACCAACTCTCTACCTATGAGTGAATGTCTTCGCACTATGAGGTCAATGTCTTCTAAACTGATTTATCTTCAAAAATCTTCTGAGAATGCATATGGCCTGTTCCCCTTCCCTCGCACCTTTAATGCTGTCACAGGTACATGTCCGTGGGAGAATCCCTTGGTTCTCATAGTTTGCATTCATTTGAAGAGTTCTTACAGCATCATATAAATTCTCCTGAAGCCAGTTCTTGTCTGACCAGTAGACGGAAGACTTTGACAGTTTTCAAACCTTTCAGTCTAAACTTCATGGCCACAGAGAAATCTGCGAGGAAGGGTGGCAGACAACATCTTGGCAACACCTCAAGAGATTTGCCTCCTGACCTCTATGAGCTGTACAAGACAGATCCAGAGGAGGACTACAATCAGCGGAAAACCCGAATCCAATGGATTCGAAGATATTAGGCAGAACAATGGTTCAAGTACAGGTTCGTGACCCAGGAGTATGCTAAGAAAAACGCCATCAAGCGACCGTGGGGAGACATCTTGTACAGAAATCTTCAACCCAGATCCAGAGCTGAAGCCATTGAACAAGGCTTCTATCCTTGCATGGTCCGTGGACCACAGCCTGCCGATGCAGACTCATCTTCGCTGCTATGGTGCCATGACGACAATCTGTTCAAGCGCAACTTCCAGTTTGCCAAGAACTCGGCCAAAGCAAACAAGAAGTCATGGGGACTAGACTTCAATCCAGGCCCCTCTGCTCCTCGTGCTAACGGCACACGCGAAGATGAACCCAATCTGGTTGGGCCCTTCTATAACTTAGAAGGTCTCATTACTCACATACAGGTTCAAGGGGCAGTCGTGGATCAACCTGCAGACGACGCTGAATCTGACGAAGCGCCTGCACCACCGAAGCCAAAGAAGCTGAAGAAACCTAAGGCTTCGAAGCCTGCCCCTGCACCAAAGGTTTCACGGGCGAAGCCTCTGGCCACTGCACCTCCTGAACACATTATGTAGTCTGAAGATCTGTCACACATCTCCAAGCCCTCCAAAGTGAAGATGCCCATGCAACCCACCAGCCAAGCACTGACCCCTGCTGCTGTTCTGCGCAACGAGAATGACGCCATTGATCTGTCCAGCGACGACGACCTTGGCGATGACGCTCTTGAGCAGTTGATCAAGAGCAAAGAGGCAGAAATCTTCAATGACCTTCCTCTCTTTGATGTTGAAATCATCAACAAGTTCATTGATGAGTGGTTTGATAGCCCAAATGTTAGCTTTGATGATCTTCAGCTTCCCATTGGCCTCAGCGTCGCCTTCCATGAAGCCATTGCTGCTGAGCTGGGTCTAGCTCAGAAAATTGTTGAGCTGAAGCATAAGATAGAGTATGAAAAGGCTCGGTTCAAGAAGCATATGGCCAAGCTCAATGTTGAAGACATTCAGAACTTCTAGGTCATGATGCATGAGCTCAAGGAAGCACTCCGAACCAAACACGAAGAAGCCAAAGGTTCTCGTGAGCGCATGAAGGATCTTGCTGCTCAATGTGTTCAGGGATACAATGAAGCTGAAAAGCGCAAGGCTTTGGGGCGACCAGGCATCGACCCCAGAATGGCGGCCAAGAAGAAGAAGAAGCCAGCTGTGGCAGAACTCGAAGCACCAAGGCAGGAAGTACATCCAATTGTCTTCCCAGCCAGTATGACAGGCTCGAAGCCTAAGGTCCCCACAGTGGCTTTAGAACTGAAGAAAACAAGGGCAGCTGAAGCTGAAGCCAGAAAGCGCAAAACCAAGGCCACCACTGATGATGCTCCTCCAACTAAGAAACACAAAACCAAGAAGAGAGATCGGGCTGCTCCCACAGAGCCCCTTGAGGTCGAGCCAATCTCAGTGGCTCGTCCTGCGTCTGAAAATCAAGAACGCCAAGTGATAGTTCATGAGCCTGCTTCCACAGAGGCTCATGAAGCTGAAGACAATCCGACTGTTGACCCCACCGCAGCTGAAGACATTGGTCCTCACGACAATGTTGAAGATGATGAAGTCCTTCCTCCGATCGAGCACCAGTTGGTATCATCACCTGTGCTCACGCACAGCGAACTCATCAACATTGGTCGTCCTCTGATGCCAACTGCTCAGGATGCATCGTGGGCTGATCACCCACAACGACAAGACACCCCAACTTCTCCCCAACCACAAGTCACCTCACCCGTGCAAGATGACGATGACTTTGAGGCCCAGCAAACTCCATCTCCGCAACCGTCGCCAGCATTACGCAGGCTTTGCAAAGGACCGAGGCCCCAAGTCACTCCCACTGTGCATGTGTCAGAGTCTGAAGCCAAAACCGCTGAAGACATTCCGGCTGCATCAGCCGATGAAAGAGAAGAACCAAGAGTTGAAGTAGAAAGAGTTGCTACACCCCCGTCCCACCAAGATGTTGTTCTCGAGGAGAACGTGTTCGACCCTCCAGCTTCTGAAGTGGAGGTTAACAATCCTGAGGCGGCCACCAACATCAACACTGAAGCCAATGATGTTGTCATGGCTGAAGCTAATATGGCGCCTGAAGCTACTGCGGTGCCAGAAGTACAAGCACCTTAAGCCACTGCAGCACCTGAAGCCAATACTGAAGCACCTAAAGCCAATGTGGCCCCTGAAGCCCAGATCAACGACAATGTCAATGCTCCTGTACCCCCTCCAAGACCTCATACAATTGAGCTGGCATTTGATCATGGTCGGCCTGTTATGGTCCGATGGCCCATTCTGGTTCCTCCACCTGTTGCGGGTCCACAATTTGACTATCATGTCAAGCACAGACCTCCCGTCCAGAAGCCCAAGCCAAGACTTCCACGATTCCCAGGCACTGCAACTTCACCTGGGGTCTTCAATGTGAATGGCTTCGTGGCACACAACACCTCCTTCAACAGCGCCAAGAACCCTTACACCAAACCTCACATTTCATCAGATCGGTTCTGGAGCTATCAGCAGCGCAACTACTATTCCTGCGTCTTATACAATCAAGGGCGCATATTTCCACATATGTGTCTCGACACTGAAGCTATAGCTGGCCTGCCCTGCCTTGAAGAAGAGTTGGATTGCTTCAGAGACGCTGGACTGCTGCAGTTTGTCACAGATAAGGAACACTGGAATGAAGAGCTTCTGCTACAATTCTATGCAACTCTTCACATTCGAGGCTACAACAGGGATCCAAAGACTTGGGTCCTTGAGTGGATGACATGCAGTGTCCATCATGAAGCCAAAGCTCTTGATATCATTGAGCTCACAGGCCTGCCCACTCCTGGTGAATACTATGAACCAGGTTGTCAACAACACCAGAATGCTTTGGAGAGCATCTTTTAGAATCCAGAACCCAACATGAGCCAAATGTTGAGAATGATGAAGCCTTTGCCTCACGACGCTGACTACCCATCTGAATTCTTTGTTGAAGACCTAGAGTATCTGCCTCGCACCATTTATCATATCATCAGAAAAACTCTATGGCCCATCAAAGTACATTCATCTGTAGCGAAGCTTGAAGGAGCAATGAAGACTTTGGTATTCTATATCTTCAATGGCATCAGCTTCAATGCTCAAGACTTCTTCATCAGGCAGTTGGCTGCATCAGGCTCCGACATTTTTGGTCTGAAGTTCTATGCTCCATGGGTAATGCGACTTATCAAGCTTCACTCTGCCATTAACTATCAGCCGTTTGCGTGCAATCATCTTGTCTTCTTGCCAGAGGTTGATTTGTCTATTGAAGCTATTTACCCAGAGCCTGCTAAGGATCCCATTTATCTTCACAATGTTGATCACCAAAGCTTCACCCAGCCCATTGAAGGAGTTCAGGCGGTCTCGCGCGTTTATCCCTTGGCTAGCAACACACGCACCCCTCGCGCTCAAACTAACGCCACTGGTAGCACCATTGCGCAAAGGCCTCAAAGGCGATCTCGTGTTCTAAATGACCGAGAGCTTCTTGTCGCGCTACACCAGAAACAGGACAAACACCACGACTGGCTTAAGCATCAGATGCATAGCCTCTTGGTGGATGTCAACCGCATTCGCAATCTTGCCACCAAGAATGCCTTTGTCACTCATGAAACCTGTCGGAGGTTGTGGAACAGTTTGACATTGCTTAGTGCTGAAGCTGATCTGCAAGACGATGGCTTCACCGAACGATTCAAGTTTGACTCAACTCCTCCCAGGAATGCTCACTTGCGTCGAACTCCCTCACTTGAAGACTCTGACTATTCGTCCTCAGCTGCGATAGTGAATGCCAGAGTCATTGATGACCAAGATGATGCAACTTCACCTCCTCCAACTTCAGCGCGTGTCAACAATGCACCAAGTTCTTCTGCACCACCGGACCTCAACGATGATCCTGCTGCCTCTCCTGCACCTCATGGGAACGAGTAGGCGCTCTATGTCTTCAAACCTTTTTGGTCCTTACTGACAAAAGGGGGAGAAGCATATGAGTTGATAGTCTTCAAGCGGGTCCATATGGGTGGTTGCTTTACCTTTTGCTACTTTTGCCAAGTGCTTACAACTCTTGCTTTTCGACACATTTGGTTCTTCGAGTTGTAACGCTTAAACTCGATGGTCGTCTGCTACTTATTTGCTATTCTATGATGCGATGGTAAATTCCGCATGTGTGATGATAACTTCCACACTTAGGTCATTTTGCAGACGTCCATTTTTCATTATGCATGTCATTATCTTTGTTACATCCAATCATGCATGATGAATTGTCATCATAAGTTGAAGAGGATCTCCACAAGTACAACCTGCCATGTGCATTTGCATTCCAAGAGCAAATTACTTATATGCACATCTTCAGGGGGAGCCTTTGCCACTTATGAAGACAATACCCTATCCTTTACAATTTCACATATTTTATTCCCCCTTGAAAACTTCAACCAGTTTGTCATCAATCACCAAAAAGGGGGAGATTGTAAGTGCATTTAGTGCCACCCCTAGTTGGTTTTGGAGTATTGGCGACAAACCTGATTGAGGGACTAATGTGTTTGTGAGAATTGCAGGATAACACAGGTAGAAGTCCCTCATTGATTCGGTTTTCCTACCAGAGATGGCCCCTAAAAATGTATGAAGACATTGAAGTCAAAGGTGGTATGTGAAGACATTCACATTGAAGACTATGACAAGAGAAGACATCGCGTGAAGTCTATGGAGCACGAAGACTTAGTTGTTTCGTCGTTCTTTTTCTTCTTTGTTGAGTCATAGGAACAACCGTACTGCTAAGTGGGGTCCAAGAGAACCAGTCAAAATGACTGAAGTGATGCTTAACCAAAATCCTATGTCTTCGAGCGAAGACAATGAGAGCAAATCTTATCCAGAGCTGGATAAGTTAGCTTTGCTTGTAGCCCAAGTAAAGTTGACGTGTGTGTTTGAAATCTGACCGTTGGAACACGTGTCAGTTCCTTAGTGACCCAAGGTCATTTCGGATAAATCAGGTTGGGTTGCCTAGTGGCTATAAATAGCCCACCCCCTACAACCATAAATGATTGGCTTCTCAGAGTTAGTGTACGGCTTTTGTCGTTTGAGAGCAACCCACCTCGAAGCCTTTGAGAGAGAATTCCTTGCAAGGATAAAGCCCTAAACTCCCAGAGCCAAAGAGTGCTAGGCATCACTTAAGTCTTCCTGTCTGTGTGATCTGAAGACTTATTACACTTGAGGACTGTGAATCCTCCAGCCGGTTAGGCGTCGCGTTCTAAGCATCCAAGAGTCATTGTGGATTGCCGGTGAACGAAGTCTGTGAAGGTTTGGAAGTCTGCCTTGAAGACTTACCAGAGTGATTGGGCGAGGATTGGGTGTCCTTAGCTCAAGGGGAATAAGGCGAAGACACGGTCTTCTGAGTTGAATGTCAGCCTCCCTAACCAGACGTACAGTTGTCACAACAACTAGAACTGGTCCAACAAATCATTGTCTTCAACGAGTCACTAGTTCTATCCTTCCCATCTCTTTATTTACAGTTGGTCCTTGTGAAGTCATTGTCTGTTTGCATTATCTTTTGTCTTCACTGAGTGACCGCTTGTTCTAATTGGCTTCATACTATCTTCCTACCTGATCTATACTGCCTAGCTGCCATTAGTCGTTGTGCTTTCACTTCATTGAATACTTGACTATGGCTTGCTTAGTGTAGTCTACCTTCCGCTGCATGGTAATAGGTTTATTTCTATCGTTTGTCTTCGAAACTCCCATGTTTTGAAGACTTTCTTAAAGATCGCCTATTCACCCCCCCCTCTAGTCGATCACTAGCACTTTCAACTTGCAACTAGGGGCCACGAATAAAACACACACACACACACACACACACACACACGCACACTAGTTGCAAGTCGGTTATCGACATGCAATTGGGGACCCTCGACACATACACACACACACACACGTCCCCTTAGTTGCGTGTTGATGGTCAACTTGCAACTAGGGGCCACGAATAAACACACACACACACACACACACACACACACCCTAGTTGCGAGTCGGTTATCAACATGCAATTGGGGACCCTCGACATATACACCAGGTTAATGATGAACTCTCTCAAGACAAACAAACAACAGAGGAACAAACCAGCTGCGTACTAAGGGTAGACTTGCAACTTATAAAAAAGGCGGGCCATCAATTGCATGTCGCATCTGAAGTTAGACTTGTAACTAAGACAAAAAAAGGTTGGGCCCAGCTGCTTGTCGATGATGGACTTGCAACTAGGACAAGAAAAAATACGGACCCTCCAATTACATGTTGGGAGTGGAGTTGCAATTGGACAAAAAATGGTCGGCTCCTAGTTGCGTGTCAAGGTTGGACTTGCAACTGGGACAAAAAAGCAGTTTTAACACAGTTTATTTTAATGGAGCATGGTATAGTTGGTACTCCTGGATCTCCAAGTTTCTTTGGTATTCCACCCTTAAAAGTATAATTAGCAAGCATAGTGGAAATTTTAGCTTCCCGTATCTTTCTTTTATTAGTAACAATTTCCTTCATATATTTAGCATAAGGGTTCATTTTAAGCATATCCGTCAAACGCATATGCAAAAGATAGGTCTAATCATTTCAGCAAAGCGCTCAAAATCCTCATCATCTTTTTTCTTGGATAGTTTAGGAGGAAAAGGCATGAGTTTCTGAACCCATGGTTCTCTTTCTTTACCGTGCTTCCTAGCCACGAAGTCTCTCTTATCATAATGTTGATTCTTTGATTGTGGGTTATCAAGATCAACAACAGGTTCAATCTCTACATCATTATCATTGCTAGGTTGAGCATCAACATGAACATCATCATTAACATTATCACAAGGTTCATGTTCATTACCAGATTGTGTTTCAGCATTAGAAATACAAATATCATTGGGATTCTCAGGTGTGTCAATAACAGGTTCACTAGAAGCATGCAAAGTCCTATCATTTTTCTTTTTCTTACTTTTAGAAGGACTAGGTACATCTACATTAGCTCTCTGAGAATCTTGCTCAATTCTCTTAGGGTGGCCTTCAGGATACAAAGGTTCCTGAGTCATTTTACCACCTCTAGTCATAACTCTAACATCATTATCATTCTTCTTATTATTTAATTCATTGAGCAAATCATTTTGAGATTTAAGTACTTGTTCTACTTGAGTGGTAACCATAGAAGCATGTTTACTAATAAGTTTAAGTTCACCTTTAACATTAGCCATATAATCACCCAAGTGTTCAAGCATATCATCATTATGTTTCAATTGTCTACCAAAATAAGCATTGAAATTTTCTTGTTGAACCATAAAGTCATCAAACTCATCCAAGCATGGGCCAGCAAACTTAGTAAATGGGATTTCACATTTATCAAATATATAGAGAGAATTTAACTTTACTACCTGTGTCGGGTTATCAAGACCATGTATTTCTTCAACAGGTGGTAAATTCTTAACATCTTCAGCTTTAATACCTTTTTCTTTCATAGATTTCTTTGCCTCTTGCATATCTTCAGGACTGAGAAATAGAATACCCATTTTCTTCGGAGTTGGCTTAGGAGTTGGTTCAGGAAGTGTCCAATTGTTTTCATTAGTCAACATATTATTCAATAGCAATTTAGCTTGATCAACAGTTCTTTCCCTGAAAACACAACCAGCACAACTATCCAGGTGGTCTCTGGAAGCATCGGTTAGTCCATTATAAAAGATATGAAGTATTTATTTTTCTTGAGAGGATGATCAGGCAAAGCATTAAGTAATCGGAGAAGCCTCCCCCAAGCTTGTGGGAGACTCTCTTCTTCAATTTGCACAAAATTATATATTTCCCTTAAAGCAACTTGTTTCTTATGAGCGGGGAAATATTTAGCATAGAAGTAATAAATCATATCCTGGGGACTACGCACACAACTAGGATCAAGAGAATTAAACCATGTTTTAGCATCACCCTTTAATGAGAACAGAAACAACTTAAGGATAAAGTAATAGAGAGTTTTCTCATCATGAGTAAACAGGATGGCTATATCATTTAATTTAGTAAGATGTGCCACAACAGTTTCAGATTCATAGCCATAAAAAGGATCAGACTCAACCAAAGTGATTAACCCAAGATCGACAGAGAAATCATAATCCTTATCAGTAATAAAGATAGGTGAAGTAGCAAAAGCAGGGTCATATTTCATTCTAGCATTCAAAGACTTTTCTTTAAGCTTAGCTAATAATTTCTTAAGATCAGATCTATCATTGCAAGCAAGAAAGTCTCTAGCAGTTTCTTCATCCATAAAATAACCCTCAGGAACAACATGCAATTCATATCTATGGGGAGAATCTTCATCGTCACTTTCATCAATATTACCAGTTTCAATAATTTCATTCTCTCTGGCCCTGATAACCCACAAGTATAGGGGATCGCTACAGTTTTCGATAAGTAAGAGTGTCGAACCCAACGAGGAGCTAAAGGTAGAACAAATATTCCCTCAAGTTCTATCGACCACCGATACAACTCTACGCACACTTGACGTTCGCTTTACCTAGAACAAGTATGAAACTAGAAGTACTTTGTAGGTGTTGTTGGATAGGTTTGCAAGATAATAAAGAGTACGTAAATAAAAAGTAGGGGCTGTCTAAATTAAGAAACAATAAAGTAAATGTAGCGAGTGTGGAAAAGTGGTGGTAGGAGTTGCGAAATTGCCCCTAAGCAATTGACTACTTTACTAGACCGATAGCAAGTATTATGTGGGAGAGGTCACTGCTAGCATGTCATCCCTTACTTGGAATTCTATGCACTTATGATTGGAACTATTAGCAAGCATCCGCAACTATTAATGTTCATTAAGGTAAAACCCAACCATAGCATTAAGATAAATTGGTCCCCCTTCAATCCCGTATGCATCAATTTCTATGCTAGGTTGAAGCTTCTATCACTCTTGCCCTCCAATACATAGTCCTATCAACATAAAACTAACCCTAGGGTGTGATCCACGCGCGCAATCATATGATGGGCACCAAAGGACAGCAACATAACCACAAGCAAATTAAATCAATCATAGAAATTCATCAACCACCGATAGGAGAACGAAAATCTACTCAGACATCATAAGATGGCAACACATCATTGGATAATAATATGAAGAATAAAGCACCATGTTCAAGTAGAGGGTACAGCGGGTTGCGGGAGAGTGGACCGCTGTAGATAGAGGGGGGGAGGTGATGGAGATGTTGGTGAAGATGGAGGAGGTGTTGGTGTAGATCGCGGTGATGATGATGGCCCCCGGTGGTGTTCCGGTGCCACCGGAAGCGAGGGGGAGAGAGCCCCCCTTCTTCTTCTTCTTCCTTGACCTTCTCCCTAGATGGGAGAAGGGTTTCCCCTCTGGTCCATGGCCTCCATGGCACGGGAGGGGCGAGAGCCCCTCCGAGATTGGATCTGTCTCTTTGTCTCTCTCTGTTTCTGCGTTCTGATCTGGCTCTGTTTCACCGTTCCGTATATATATGGAGATCTGTAACTCTGATTGGCCTGAAATCTTCGCCGTGATTTTTTTCCGAATATTAGCTTTCTTGTGGCAAAATAAGAGCGTCAACCGCCTTACGGTGGGCTCACGAGGGTAGGGGCGCGCCCTAGGGGGGGCTCCCCCTGTCTCATGACCACCTCGGGCACTGGTTCGCGTTGATTTTCCTTCTGAATTTTCCATATTTTCCAAAAATATGCTCCGTCCGTTTTTATCCTGTTTGGACTCCGTTTGATATGGATATTCTGCGAAACCAAAAACATGCAATAGACAGGAACTGGCACTGGGCACTGGATCAATATGTTAGTCCCAAAAATAATATAAAAAGTTGCCAAAAAGTATATGAAAGTTGAATAATATTGGCATGGAACAATCAAAAATTATAGATATGATGGAGACATATCAGCATCCCCAAGCTTAATTCATGCTCGCCTCAAGTAGGTAAATGATAAAAAAGATAATTTTTGATGTGGAATGCTACCTAGCATAATATTGATCATATGTCTAATCATGGCATGAATATTGAGACACGAGTGATTCAAAGCAATAGTCTATCCTTTGACATTAAGACATTAATACTTCAAGCATACCAACCAAGCAAGTATGTCTTATTGAAATAACATAGCCAAAGAAAGCTCATCCCTACAAAATCGTATAGTCTGACTATGCTCCATCTTCACCACACAAAATATTCACATCATGCACAACCCCGATGACAAGCCAAGCAATTGTTTCACACTTTTGACGTTCTCAAACCTTTTCAACTTTCACGCAATACATGAGCGTGAGCCATGGACATAACACTATAGGTGGAATAGAATATGATGGTGGAGAAGACAAAAAGGAGAAGATAGTCTCACATCAACTAGGCGTATCAACGGGCTATGGAGATGCCCATCAATAGATATCAATGTGAGTGGGTAGGGATTGCCATGCAACGGATGCACTAGAGCTATAAGTGTATGAAAGCTCAAAAAGAAACTAAGTGGGTGTGCATCCAACTCGCTTGCTCACGAAGACCTAGGGCATTTTGAGGAAGCCCATCATTGGAATATACAAGCCAAGTTCTATAATGAAAGATTCCCACTAGTATATGAAAGTGATAACTCAAGAGACTCTCTATATGAAGAACATGGTGCTACTTTGAAGCACAAGTGTGGAAAAAGGAATAGTAGCATTGCCCCTTCTTATTTATTTTTTTATTTGGCCTTTCTTTTTTTTTATTTGGCCTTTCTTTTTTTATTTGGCCTTTCTTTTTTATTTGGCCTTTTTTTATTTATTTTTTGGGACAATGCTCTATTGAATGATGATCATCACACTTCTCTTTACTTACAACTCAAGAATTACAACTCGATACTTAGAACAAGATATGACTCTATATGAATGCCTCCGACGGTGTACCGGGATATGCAATGAATCAAGAGTGACAAGTATGAAAGAATTATGAACGGTGGCTTTGCCACAAATACTATGTCAACTACATGATCATGCTAAACAATATGACAATGATGAATGTGTCATGATGAACGGAACGGTGGAAAGTTGCATGGCAATATATCTCAGAATGGCTATGGAAATGCCATAATAGGTAGGTATGTTGGCTGTTTTGAGGAAGGTATATGGTGGGTTTATGGTACCGGCGAAAGTTGCGCGGTACTAGAGAGGCTAGCAATGGTGGAAGGCTGAGAGTGCGTATAATCCATGGACTCAACATTAGTCATAAAGAACTCACATACTTACTGCAAAAATCTATTAGTCATCGAAACAAAGTACTACGCGCATGCTCCTAGGGCATAGATTGGTAGGAAAAGACCATCGCTCATCCCCAACCGCCACTCATAAGGAAGACAATCAATAAACACCTCATGCTCCAACTTCGTTACATAACGGTTCAGCTACGGGACTTGCAAACCTCAACACAAGTATTTCTCAATTTCACAATTACTCGACTAGCATGACTCTAATATCACCATCTTTATATCGCAAAACTATTGCAAGGAATCAAACATATCATATTCAGCGATCTACAAGTTTATGTAGGATTTTATGACTAACCATGTGAATGACCAGTTCCTGTCATCTCTCTAAATAGATATAAGTGAAGCACGAGAGTTTAATTCCTTCTACAAAAGATATGCCCGTTCTCTAACAATTATAAGTGAAGCAAAAGAGCATTCTACAAATGGCGGTTGTCTATGTAAAGAGAAACAGGCAATCCAAACTTCAAATGATATAAGTGAAGCACATGAAGCATTCTATAAAGCCATACTCAAAAGATATAAGTGAAGTGCAATGAGCATTCTATAAATCAACCAAGGACTATCTCATACCAGCATGGTGCATAAAAAGAAAAAGAAAAACCTAAATGCAAAAGACGCTCCAAGATTGCACATATCGCATGAAGAAAACGAATCCGAAAACATACCGATATTTGTTGAAGAAAGAGGGGATGCCTCCGCAGCATCCCCAAGCTTAGACACTTGAGTCTCCTTGAATATTTACTTGGGATGCCTCGCGCATCCCCAATCTTGAGCTCTTTCCTCTCTTCCTTCTTCTCACATCGAAACCTTCTCAATCATCGAACACTTCATCCACACAAAACTTCAACAGAAAACTCGGTAAGATCCGTTAGTATAATAAAGCAAATCACTACTATAAGTACTGTTGCAAACCAATTAATATTTTGTTTTTGCATTGTGTCTACTATAATATAACTTTTTCATGGCTTAATCCACTGATATAAATTGATAGTTTCATCAAAACAAGCAAACTATGCATCAAAAACAGAATCTGTCTAAAACAGAACAGTCTGTAGCAATCTGAACATTCACCATACTTCTGATACTTGAAAAATTCTACCAAAATTAGGAAAAATAAAAAAAATTATAGGAAGACAGTGAAAAAATAATCAGAACCATTTGACGTTCCAGCTAAAAATGTAAAATCACGCACTACAGCCAAAGTTTCTGTCCTGCACCGTACAAACCATCAAGCAAATGTAAACATCCTAAAGGCAAACCTTGGCACATTATTTTTATAATACAATGGAATTGTACAAGGGGATAATTATTTTTGTTGAAAAGTTTCTGTAATCAAGATTCACAAAGTTGTCGTGAGCATGAACAAAGTTCAAGGAGCTCTCCCACTTCAACAATGCTTGTCTTTCTCACTTTCACTTTCCTTTTTTGAAAAAGTTTTGGGTTCCCCTCTTTATTTTTGTTGTTTTTAAACTATATGAAAGCACTCAACAGAAATAAATGACTCTCTAAAACTTTCGGGTTGTCTCCCTGGCAGCGCTTTCTTTAAAGCCATTAAGCTAGGCATATAGTGCTCAAGTAGTGAATCCACCCGGATCCCAAGGTATATCAAAGACAATTTTAATTAACAATGATTTGTAATTTAGTGGTGAGCACAAGGTAACATATATCATGTAATGACGAAGTCTAACTCTCTTCCTATGCATCGGCATGCCATAAAAGAACAATTCATGCACACAAAGTAAAGGCCAATGCATAGTATAAACAGTTTCTTGCAATTTTATCATGTGGGAAGCATAGAGAGGTGGAGATATAGTTCCTCTCTCATAATAATTGCAAGTAGGAGAAGCAAGCACATGCATATTATATTTATCAAAATCATCATGTGTAGTAGTAAAACGTAACCCATCAATGTAATCCTTAATAAGGGCAAACTTCTCCGATATAGTGTAGTCGGTAGAATTCAAAAAGATAATAGGACTATCATGCGTGGGTGCAATAGCAACAATTTCAAGTTTAACATAAGGAACTATAGCAAGTTCATCTCCATAAGCATAATTCATATTGGCATCTTGGCCACAAGCATAGCAAGCATCATCAAAAAGGGATATTTCAAAAGAATCAACGGGATCATAACAATCATCCTCCGGTAAGCACGAAGGGAAATTAAACAATGTACGAGTTGAAGAGTTACTCTCATTAGAAGGTGGGCACGGGTAGCTAATCTGCTCTTCCTCTTTTTGTTCTTCTCTCTCCTCCTCATCTTTTTCATCCAATGAGCTCACAGATTCATCAATTTCTTCTTCCATAGACTCCTGCAAAATATTAGTCTCTTCTTGGACAGCGGAGTATTCCTCAATATATAGTTTAACATAGGCATTAGAAGCATAATTATCATAGCAATATTTAAATATGGCAAGATTTTCAGATTTGTAAAGAGTAGCATCATACTTTTCAATCAAAGAAGCAATTTCATAAGCACCCTTAAAAGCAACAAATTCTTCAATTTGTTGAACATCATAGTAACTATAACACCCTTAGCATAAGAGGATACAATTCCATTATCACTAAACAAACATTGGTAGGGAAGGTGTTTCTTAGGGTCTTCAGAACAACAAGTATAATCATATATTTCACATAAATTCCAAGCATAGCATTGCAAACGATGAATTTGATCTAGTAAAGTTTTCCCTTTTTCAGATATGCGGTGTCGCACATAACAAGCATGCTCATCTAAAGATTTTCCCTCAACTAAGCTAGTTGGGGTTTCAGCACAAGCACATAGGGATCAAAGATGATCCAAGTAATAAGCTTCAGCAGTTTGATAGATTTTGATTGGTTCTTCAACCATTGGTTCAGTAGGTACAACTAATTTTTTTGGTATTTTGCGTTTCCAACCCATAATAAAGATAGGAAACAACTAAGAACAACAAATAAAAATTACTTAGTGATAAAGCAAACAAGCACACACGAGAATATTCACCCCATGCTATTGCTCCCCGGCAACGGCGCCAGAAAAAGGTCTTGATAACCCACAAGTATAGGGGATCGCAACAGTTTTCGATAAGTAAGAGTGTCGAACCCAACGAGGAGCTAAAGGTAGAACAAATATTCCCTCAAGTTCTATCGACCATCGATACAACTCTACGCACACTTGACGTTCGCTTCACCTAGAACAAGTATGAAACTAGAAGTACTTTGTAGGTGTTGTTGGATAGGTTTGCAAGATAATAAAGAGTACGTAAATAAAAAGTAGGGGCTGTCTAGATTAAGAAACAATAAAGTAAATATAGCGAGTGTGTAAAAGTGGTGGTAGGAGTTGCGAAATTGCCCCTAAGCAATTGACTACTTTACTAGACCGATAGCAAGTACTATGTGGGAGAGGCCACTGCTAGCATGTCATCCCTTACTTGGAATTCTATGCACTTATGATTGGAACTATTAGCAAGCATCCGCGACTACTAATGTTCATTAAGGTAAAACCCAACCATACCATTAAGATAAATTGCCCCCCCTTCAATCTCGTATGCATCAATTTCTATGCTAGGTTGAAGCTTCTGTCACTCTTGCCCTCCAATACATAGTCCTATCAACATACAACTAACCCTAGGGTGTGATCCACGCGCACAATCATATGATGGGCACCAAAGGACAGCAACATAACCACAAGCAAATTAAATCAATCATAGCAATTCATCAACCACCGATAGGACAACGAAAATCTACTCAGACATCATAGGATGGCAACACATCATTGGATAATAATATGAAGCATAAAGCACCATGTTCAAGTAGAGGGTACAGCGGGTTGCGGGAGAGTGGACCGCTATAGATAGAGGGGGGAAGGTGATGGAGATGTTGGTGAAGATGGCGGAGGTGTTGGTGTAGATCGCGGTGATGATGATGGCCCCCGGCGGCGTTCCGGTGCCACCGGAAGCGAGGGGGAGAGAGCACCCTCCTTCTTCTTCTTCCTTGACCTTCTCCCTAGATGGGAGAAGGGTTTCCCCTCTGGTCCATGGCCTCCATGTCACGGGAGGGGCGAGAGCCCCTCCGAGATTGGATCTGTCTCTCTGTCTCTCTCTGTTTCTGCGTTCTGATCTGGCTCTGTTTCACCGTTTCGTATATATATGGAGATCCGTAACTCCGATTGGCCTAAAACCTTCGCCGTGATTGTTTTCCGAATATTAGCTTTCTTGCGGCAAAAAAAGAGCGTCAACCGCCTTACGGTGGGCTCACGAGGGTAGGGGGCGCGCCCTAGGGGGGGCACCCCCCTGTCTCATGACCACCTCGGGCACTGGTTTGCGTTGATTTTCCTTTCGAATTTTCCATATTTTCCAAAAATAAGCTCCGTCTGTTTTTATCCCGTTTGGACTCCTTTTGATATGGATATTCTACGAAACGAAAAACATGCAACAGACAGGAACTGGCACTGGGCACTGGATCAATATGTTAGTCCCAAAAATAATATAAAAAGTTGCCAAAAAGTATATGAAAGTTGAATAATATTGGCATGGAACAATCAAAAATTATAGATACGACGGATACGTATCAAGCCCTAGCAAGTTGTTCATCAAGAAATTCACCTAGTGGCACTGTAGTATCAAGCATAGTAGTAGTTTCATCATAAGTATCATGCAAAGCAGAAGTGGCATCATCAATAACATGTGACCTATCAGAATCAATATCATGTGTAGGTGTCGCAAGTTTACTCAAAACAGAAGGTGAATCAAGTGCAGAGCTAGATGGCAGTTCCTTACCTCCCCTCATAGTTGAGGGAAAAATCTTGGTTCTTTGATATTTCAAGTTCTTCATAATGATAAGCAGATACAAAACCCAAGTGACTCAAAGAATAGAGCTATGCTCCTCGGCAACAGCTCCAGAAAATAGTCTTGGTAACCCACAAGTATTGGGGATCACAACAGTTTTCGAGGGTAGAGTATTCAACCCAAATTAATTGATTCGACACAAGGGGAGCCAAAGAATATTCTCAAGTATTAGCAGCTGACTTGTCAATTCAACCACACCTGGAAACTTAATATCCGCAGCAAAGTGTTTAGTAGCAGAGTAATATGATAATAGTGGTAACGGTGGAAAAGTAATATTTTTGGGTTTTGTAGTGATTGTAATAGTAGCAATGGAAAAGTAAATAAGAGAAGAACAATATAGGAAAAGCTCGTAGGCAATGGATCAATGATGGATAATTATGTCGAATGCGATCGATCATGCAACAATTATAACATAGGGTGACACAGAACTAGCTCCATATAGGCATGTTTTCTGAATATAGTCATACGTGCTTATGGAAAAGAACTTGCATGACATCTTTTGTCCTACCCTCCCATGGCAGCGGGGTCCTATTGGAAACTAAGGGATATTAAGGCCTCCTTTTAATAGAGTACTGGACCAAAGCATTAACACATAGTGAATACATAAACTCCTCAAACTACGGTCATCACCGGTAATGGTCCCGATTATTGTCACTTCGGGGTTAACGGATCATAACACATAATAGGTGGCTATAGACTTGCAAGATAGGATCAAGAACCCACATATATTCATGAAAACATAATAGGTTCAGATCTGAAATCATGGCACTTGGGCACTAGTGATAAGCATTAAGCATAGCAAAGTCATAGAAACATCAATCTCAGAACATAGTGGATACTAGGGATCAAACCCTAACAAAACTAACTCGATTACATGATAAATCTCATCCAACCCATCACCGTCCAGCAAGCCTACGATGGAATTACTAACGCACGGCGGTGAGCATCATGAAATTGGTGATGGAGGAAGGTTGATGATGACGATGGCGACGGATTCCCCTTTCCGGAGCCCCGAACGGACTCCAGATTAGCCTTCCCGAGAGAGTTTAGGTCTTGGCGGTGGCTCCATATCGTAAGACGCAATGAATCCTTCTTTCTGATTTTTTTTCTCCCCGAACACGAATATATGGAGTTGGAGTTGAGGTCGGTGGAGCGTTAGGGGGCTCACGAGGCAGGGGGCGCGCCCAGGGGGTAGGCGTGCCGCCCACCCTCGTGGACAGGGTGTGGGCCCCCTGATGTGGATTCTTCTTCCAATATTTTTTATATATTCCAAAAATAATCTCCGTTGATTTTTAGGTCATTCTGAGAACTTTTATTTCTGCACAAAAATAACACCATGGCAATTCTGCTGAAAACAACGTCAGTCCAGGTTAGTTCCATTCAAATCATGCAAGTTGGAGTCCAAAACAAGGGCAAAAGTGTTTGGAAAAGTAGATACGATGGAGACATATCAGGACCCAATTACGTATCAAAGGTGGACTTGCAACTGGACAATAAAAGTCCCCTCCTCCAGTTGCATGTCGGTGGTCGAGTGGCAACTAGGACAAATAAGGGCACCCAGTTGTGTGTCAAGGGTGGAGTTGCAACTTGTGAAAATATGGGGTTTTGGGTCGAGTTGTATATTGAGGGTGTACTTTTAACTAGGATAAGAAAACAAGGTGGGCCCTCCCAATTTCATGTCGAGGATGGAGTTGCAACTAGTACATAAATGGGCCAGGCCCCGCTGTGTGTTGAGGATGAACTTGCAACTATACAAAAATAGGGTTTTGGGCCAGTTGTGTATCGAGGGTGGACTTTTATAACTAGGAAAAAAGGCAGGGCCCGCCTCAGTTGCATATCGGAGGTGGAGTTGCAACCCAGTTTCGTGTCAAGGGTGGACTTGCAACTTCGAGAAAAATGGGTTGGGATCAGTGGCGTATCGAGGTTGGACTTGCAACTGGTACAAAAAAGATAGGCTCCCCAGTTGCATGTCGGGGGTGGATTTGCAAAAATGGGACAAAAAAGGATCGGAACCCAGTTGCGTGTGGAGGGTTGACTTGCAACTATGAGAAATATTGGTCGAGCTTGGTTGCGTATCGAGGTTGGACATTGTTACAAATGGGACAACGACAAACTATATGCCCAGTCGCGAGTCGAGGGTGGATTTGCAACTGGGACAACTAGGATACTATGATCCTAGTTGTGGTCAAGGGTCGACTTGCAACTAGGATGAAACAAAACTATGGGCCTAGTAGTGAGTCAAAGGCGGACTTGTCACTAGGACAATTACACAAAACTATGATACCATTTGCGAGACGAGGGTGGACTTGCAACCGGGACAACAACAAACAAAAGCCCGGTTGCAAGTCGAGCGTGGATGTGCAACTGGGATAACAAAAGCTACAAGCACATTTGTGAATCGGGAGTGGACATGCAACAGAGACAACTACAAAACTATAAGCCTAGTTGCGACTCAAGAGTCAACTTGCAATTGGGATAAACAAACTATGTGCCCAGTTGCGAGTCAATGGTTGACTTACAACTATGATGAAAAAAACAAAAAACACATGCTTCAGTTGTGAGTCGAGGGTGGGATTGCAACTGGAACAACTATGAGCCTAGTCGCAAGTCAGGGATCGACTTGCAATTGGGATAAAACAAATCACAAAATACAGTTGCTAGTGAGGGTGAACCTGCAACTAGGAGGAAAAACAAAATACATGTCGAGTTGCAAGTCAAGGCTGGGCTTGCAATTGGGATGAAACAAACTATGGTGCTAGTTGAGAGTCGAGAGTGGACTTGCAACTAGGACAATTACACTGAACTACGATACGAGTTGCAAGTCGAGGGTACACTTGCAACTGGGACAACTAGAAAAAGCTATGATACAAGTTGCGAGTCGAGGGTGGACTAGCGACTGAGATGAAACAAACTACGGGCCTAATTGCGAGTCAAGAGTGGACTTGCAACTAGGACAACTACATAAAAATATAATACTATTCATGAGTCGTGGGTGGAATTGCAACTGCGACAATAACAAACAACGAGCTCAGATGCGAGTCGAGTGTAGATTTGCAACTTCAATGAAATACAAAATACATGTCCATTGTTAGTTGAGGGTGGACTTGCAACTGGGACAACTACGAGACATTTGCGAGTGGAGGGTGGACTTGCAACTGGGACAATAACAAATTATGAACCCAGTTGCAAGTCAAGTGTAGATTTGCAACCGTAATGAAAAACAAAATACATGCCCATTGCTAGTCGAGGGCGTACTTACGAGACCATTTGCGAGCGAAGGGTGGACTCTACAAATTCTCCACCGGATCAAAATGCATATAGCGAAAACGAACAAAAGAGAAACAGGTCACGCCCCTCAAACAACAACATAAATGGACTCGCGTAAAAAGAAACACGAGAACAAGCCAACACAAAACGAAATGGGGCAAAGAGGACGCGCGACAAAACAAAAACAAGCTGACATCGGCACGCATGATCAAGTTTGTGCGGATCTTAAAGCAAAAAGATTGGTCGGTTACGGAGTTAGATGAGACATCACAAAGATGAGATTTAGCAAATCCGAAAGGGAAAACAATCTCTCTCTAGCTACCCAGTTGAACCAAAATAAATAAAGACAGATGATAGAAAGACGCGTAGCCCTAAAAAAGCCCACTAAAACAGAAAATGACCCACTAAAAAGTCATATCAGGCATCACTGCTTCACAAGGGGCAAACAAAAAGCACAACACGACAACAACGGCATAACTCGGGAGCACATATATCTAACGGAATATGAGTTAAATGAGACATTGTTAACTCCCATCTAAATGAGAATTGACAAAACCAATTCGAAACGGGACCCCTAGATCGCGCCGTGAAAATGCCCCAACAAAAGATACACACACGAGCAGACTGATAAGTAGACACAATACGCACAACGCGACACGGGACACACACGACAAAACAACCCGACCAAGATTTGCACGACATTTAAATTGAATAGATGACATAGTGAAAAAATCATGATTTTAAAACAAACAAATAAATAAGAAAATGGAAAAAGAAAAAGAAATGAAAAGGAGAAAATATAAAGCAAACAAATGGGAGTGGAAAATCACTTACTTTCACTCCACCCTTTTCACTTCCAACCCACTCCTCATGTGAAGGACTGTAGGGAAAAAACAGCAACGTGAGAAAATGAATGAGCACCGCCCCCTCACCTCTCGAGAAAAAATAGGGACAGCTCTCTCTGACTGTTCTCTTACCACGGTACTTTTTGTTTTTGAGAAATTCCAACCACGGTACATGAAAGCCCACAACTGAGACACAGAAAAAAAACCACAAACATATCAAATGATGCAGACCAGACCGAGACAAAACAGAAAAAAGCCCACAAACAAGACGGCCCGCCCCAATCTCGTGTGGAGACATTGGCTGACGCGCACGTCAACGCGACACGCATGAGCGTGCTAGGAAAGATCACTTTGCGCGAGTTTTAACGACATATATAATCTGACGGCCCTCGACTTAGATGTGACATCCTTAAATATAATCTAGATGTGAGTTAGCAATTCCGGAAGGTTAAACATAAGAACTCCTTTTCGTGACATGATTTTAGAATTTTACATTCCAAATGCCATGGGGTCTTCAGCGAGGAATCGCTGAGACGTTCCTTCAGGCACTTCATAGTATTGCACCCGCTGGCTATTGCCTGTCGTCAGGCCTCCAATGCAGTCAGGATAGAGACAGAATATGGTCAAGCGATACAGAAAGCGTCCCTTCTCCTTGAGCTCCTGACCAGCGCTGCTGTCGCCCTCAATGAAGACGCATTGTACGAGGCAGAATTTGCTGGGTTTGCTCTCACCCGTTCCTATGTAGATGAGGGTCGCGCTTACATGCCTCTCGGCTGGATCCTGGCTAAAGAGCTTCTCCTCACCGAGTTTCGAAGAAAGCCTGGGGCTAGTGCCATCGATGGGCACATAACAAAAATAGAGTTGGCCGAGGGTGTTCGGTTCTTTGGAGAGCCCAACAAAGGCGTTGAGGTGCTGGTCAAAGTGACCACGGCCATCGAAGGGCAGCGCCCAGCTGCCAAGTCGTTTCCATGAAAGTTCCACGGTGTCAAAGGCGAAGGTGGCCTTAGTGTCGTCTATCTTGGTGCTGACGACGAAGGCCCGTGACCGGGGCTGCATGACGTAGGAGGTGACGTCATAACACTGAAATGGCGGTTCCGGGAGCTGTTTCCACGGGCTCTCCACGCCGTGAGAAGAACCCAGCGGGGGGTCCCTGTCCCAGACAAGCATCTTGAAGCTGCCTAGGCTCAGGCAGAACATCTTGTTGCCGTCGAAGAAATAGATGGGGTGAAGCGGATAAAACTGCCCGGGGAAAAGGGTGAGGCTCCGCTCGCGAACGTCGACCATGGTGGTGAAGCCCCCGGCCATAGAACAGTTGCCCTCGTAATACCTGCAATGCATGGCCAAGATCTTGGTGCCGAAGGCTGACACGAAGTGCTGCGGCGCCCCATGCCTTGCCTCCAAGCGCAGGAACACCGGAGGCGGGGGCTTCGCGTCGGCCTAGGATGAGATGGCAGAGCCGGAGGACGGTATTACCTCGCGGATGTTGTGCCCTCGCGACCAGTCATTTTTTTTTTTGAAACAAAGCAAAAGGCTTGCTATTTTCATTGAATAAGAAGAAGGTTTAAGAATCTTGGCCAAAGGGCAGGTTACAAGCATCACTCTCGCAGCATTATATTACACAAATATTTCGCCCCAGTAAGACATCACAACGAAGTTTCCGCTTTGACGCGAGTCACAAGCACCCTAACCGAAATCGCCGTGTTGCGGAACACACGTGCATTTCGCTTATTCCAGATTTCCCAAGAAATAAGAAGCATAAGGGAAAGAAACGCCCTTCGAGATTGTGACCTCCTGGAAGCAATGTAACACCACCACTCCTTGACGAAAATCATGCCTCCCCAATCTATAGGATGAACATCATGTAAACTAAGCCATGTCTTGATCATTCCCCAAACTCTAACAGTGTACTGACATTGGAAGAGAAGATGAGCTTGGTTGGCCATCAATAATAGGATTTGGACGGCTGACCGGCTTCAGCGCAGGGGCTGGTCAAACTATAACCTTTGCCCGCTATGCAAACAAACACGACCAGTCATCGAAGACAAGGTAAACGCTAGGCATGACCCTAGTTCGTCGTCTTTGCTCGTCCCCTTCTTGGTTACCCTATATAGGACCTATATAGGACGGGATTGATGGCTTATATAAAGGGACGAAACACTAGGAACGTCGGACAGAGCTATGTATCGCGGTTGCAACGCTGACTCGTTTCACGCTGGAGACTCGCTAGCTCGCTACATGGGCCGGGCCCAGCCCGTACGGGCAACCACGAGCCGTTCAGGCCTCGCGCCGCTCGCTAAATTATTTTTCTGTAGTTTTTTCACGTCATTTTTTCACTTTTTTTTGTTTGTCTCAATTTTTTTTACTATTTTGCTCCTTTCCGGTTTTGGGGAACTTTCCAGAACCTTATTTCACCGGTTTTTCTTTTTCTTTTTTGGTTTTCTCTCATTGTTTTACCGATTTTATTAAAAATCAAAAATCTTCATAAAATGTACACAGATTCAAAAAAAAAATCATGGACTTGATAAAAGTTCACATATTTGAAAAAAGTTCACATGAACTCAAAAAATATTTGTGAATTTGAGAAAGGTTCACGCGAACACACAAAAATGTTTATGAATTCAAAAAATATTCGTCAATTTGTAAAAAGTTGACGCAAAAATATTCTCTAGCATGCTTCCACCACTTCTAATTATCTCAACGTGCGTGCTTCCACATCATCAAAATTGTTGTAGCCATTAGATTTATTAGCTTGATCCACTAGCATCTGTTCGATCTATGCATGGGAATTCTCTAGCATGCATCATGCATGCATGAATTCTAAGTTGGTTATTCCATCCAACATGCACAATTTTTCATGTTAAGATTTTTTTGCTCGTGTAGAAATTTCTCACATGGTATGTAAGTACTAAATCAATACTCTACACAACATTTAGAAACTATATATTCAATTCCGCGGCATCCGGCGGGGTATCATCGAGTTAGAAAAAATGTTCTCCTAATGCTTTAATTATTAAGCATAATGCTTCATGACAATCTCTTTTCAGCACAAGTAATTATAACCACTGGTCCAAGTGGGGTTATTTTATAATTTGAATACATAGGCATAAAACAGACAAAAGTGGGTCAAACAAAACTAAATGAGATTATGAGAATCCATCACAATGACAAATGCAACTGCAAAGGAGGTGAGAAACCCACATGATCTTCAATAGCCACTTGACACTTGACAATATTATCGCCATATGGAGAATGTAAGAGCAAAAACCTAGTTGTACATATATTTCCTCCTTATGTAGAAATGATTTAGTTTTTAATGACAAAATCGTTTCTCCTCTGCAAGTTATTTTTCGGTGTACGCACTCGCTATGTTCATGGAGGTGTATACGTGATTGGAGTAGGTGGCTACGGAGGGTTTTTTTCTCAACATGGGTGTCAGCATAACCTACGGATCGATCCATCATCCCCTTCGACATAGGCATAGCGTGGGACTCTACTGTTGTCGATTTGTCGGTTTTTATTTCCTGAATTTTTGTCAGACTTCTGGATTTGGCCGTGTGCATTCTAATTATGTAAAGCTCGGGTGTTACTCATAATGCTTTGTATCCGCTTAATGCTACATTATGAGATAATAAAGTCGCCCTTTATTGAAAAAATGCTAGATGGCATCAAGTTTCAGCATCTCAAGCACAGTCGTATAACATTTTGAGATTTTCGTCGGTCAATATACATGTTCACAAAACAAGGACACATACCATAATAAATCAGGACACTTAACTGATTCACTTCTAGACTAGGAGACAACCAGAAATCTGACGCATCGACCAAACACTACCGAGACTCATGATAATTGCCCAAGCATCCCACTGCTCGTGTCGTAGCCCACATCGTCATCCTCCGGCACGATGCTTTCAAGCAAGCAGGTACTTCTCAATCTCCTTGAGGTAATCCAGGAGCATCACGACGATGAAGAGAAAGAACCCACCAAGGTAGTTGTTGCTGCCACCGCCCCTTCTATCGTCGTCGCCTCCTTTGTTGAAATAGGACGGAGGGAACTAACCACTTTCATCGTCCAGATTAGGCTCTTGAACTTTCCTAAAATCGTAAACAATATACCACAAGCAAAATTAAGTGGATTACCCACTCCGATAAAACTAGGTTAAATTTGAGTGTGCCAGTTTGAGAGTGGACAAGAAAACCACCTTTGGAATCTGATTGTTTGACAGTCACGATTGAAGAAATTATTTTTCAGGAACAATTCATATGATTTTTTATCAAATTAAGTGATATGGTGCAGACCCCTGACCCGGCCCATCGCCTCTGCGGCTTCCTCTCTCCCATATTTTTTTCAAAGAAGTTTCTTCTAGGTTTTTTCTATGTCACGTTAAATGGCACGATTTCTCTCTAACAGATCCAAACATATTTTCTATGGCTATTAGTTATTCCGTAGAAACGGAGAATTTTGGTTGTGTGTTTTATAAAACATCATGAATTGTGAAAATATTATTCAAAAAAAGGTCATGCACATGATTTTCGAAAATATGTTATTAAAACCCATGACTTGTTCAACGTAGTGCTGTATCACAAATAAACCCATTTCCTTTGCCACCCCATCTCCCTCATATTTCTTCAGAAAAATACGTTTTGTATGCCACATTAAGTGATACGGTTTGTGTCTCACAGACCCAAACATATTTTCTATTATTTGTTAGAAACGGAAATTTTGGTTGCAAGTTCATAAAACATCATGTGTTGTGAATATTCAAAAAGGTAACGCTCATGGTTTTAAAAAATAATAAGGTATTTAGAGAAGACCGACTCGCAATCCAAAAAATTAACAAAAACGACATGCGGTGAGCGTGGATCGAACACGCGACATTCAGATCTTCAGTCTGACGCTCTCTCAACTGAGCTATCCCCGCTATTGTTTGTGTATCCACGTATTCAGCTTTTATGCACAGATTTAGCATACCAACTGTTAGAGCTCACATCGAAAGAAGATAATTCATCAAGTCTGTCCTTCTTTGATCAATTATTTTTGCGCATTTGGAGTGGATACGAACTCACAAACATTATCTTGTACACTCTAGACATTTGGATAAACAAAAGGATGCAAATCTAATCGTTGAATCTGACTGTAGGTTCTATCACTTACCCTTCTCTAAATACAAATACAGACATCCCATCACAAGTCAGGAAAATAGTTGCAAATTCTTTGCAATAACTCTCAGGGAAGACCACACCAAGGTTGAGCTCCGTTGCCACTGGCTGATCTTTTTTTAAAGATCGTCCGGGTCGCAAGCTGTCGGATCTGACACCATCAAGCGGGGGCCTTTTTTTTGAAACAGGCAATTTTTTTGCCATTTTCATTGATTAAGAAAAGGAGAGTTATCCTGTTAATTAGCGAAAAACTAGGCAAGAACCTAGATACAAACCCCAAAGAGGCAAACGCGGACGACCTGGCCACAACAACGCCAAACAATCGACCGCAGCGTCAAGAACATGGCAGCTCCGATTTTGCTGACGAGTTTCACAGGAAAAAGTTGTTAGCCTCGCATCGACCTAGTCCAGCGCAACATCCGGAGAGCACTGCCTGCTGAAAACCGCCCTCATGGAGTCATCGTCGCTGCAGCGGCCCTGCCGACCGCAGCTCCGACTTCTTTGTCACAACCAGAAACCAGCATGGGCACACCCATTGACAGTGGTGGAGGCAGAAAAATATTATCAGGGGGGCCGAGGGCTGTTAGAACTGGTTGGGGAGGGCCAAATCACTAGAAAGTAGGTTTTTAGCAGCAAAATACACACTAATTATGCATTGTTCATTAGATGATTAGCAGCAAATATGAGATGTTAGGGGAGGGCAGGGCCCCTGTTGGTCCCCCTGTCTCCGCCACTGCCCATTGAAGCACAGGACCTTCGACATCAAAAGGACAAAGCCGCGACTCAGCTCTGATCACCAACATCGTCGTTGCCACATGCGTCGCAACGCCACACCAACCTCACCGTCGGTCGGGCACCTCCCGACCGCGATGGCGTGCACGTCCAGCTTGTAGGAAGCACAAAAGGGACCAAGATCTTCAAGACGTCGCCCCCAGGAGGGAAAACAGCGTTGGAGACGACGTCGCCGTCTAATCCAACCAGGATCCTGACTATCGCCCGGAGATCTTGACCAGAGAGTTGAAGTGCACCGATCACCACGATGACGCCTCCAAGGAAGAAAGCGACACCCACGAGCGCCGCCACCGCCGGCCAAGCTTTCGCCCGGATCAGCAACATCACCACTCCCATGTAGTCAACCGACGCCAACGAGCACCTCCACTGGCCCGCGCACCCCAGAACAGAAATCGTGCCATCGCCATGCAAGGACCACCACCAGGCCTCGCTGCCGAGCCAAATGAGCCTCCCTCCACCAAGAACACCACGGCCGCCTCGTTGCCCACGCGAACTCCACGACTGCCGATACATCAACCACCATCCCGAGGCCGCCGCCTCGGAGTCTAGCATCGCTGCGCTGTAGTCACCGTACCACGCGGAGACAAGACCGCAGCAGGAAACCACCGCTGGCCGGCCGAATTCGACCATGCTCGGCCAGATCCGGCAACGGCTAGCCATACCGTCGACCACCATCGCTCCACCAAGGCCCCGCGCAGCCACACCAAGCGGAGCCGGAGACCAAGTCGGGGAGCCGCCAGCGCCGAGATCCAGAGCTCCATGCCCTCTCATGCCGCCCCATTGCCATGGGGGAGACCGGAGCGTCACCAGGCCCAGCCGCCCGCGCCGCCCCCGCGGCCACAGTGGTCGCCCGTCCGCCGCCACGAAGCCGGGGCCAAGGCTCAAGATCCAGCACTCCGACCGCACCTTCACGGGGCGGGAGAGCCCCACTGCCACCGTCTGCTGCGCGGGCTTAGCCCGGCCGCATCATTTGGCGGCGGCGAGGGGGTGGAGGAGAGGAGGGGTGGTGGGTGGCGGCGGGGGGGGGGGTTGGGCTCCTCCCGAGCCGCCCCGGGAGGCGACGCGGGGGACGGGGGCGGATGGTGACGGTTTTCTCAAGCGGGTGCCCTTCACCATCGCAACAAAGGTGATGCTGCAGGAAACATCGCAAGATAGGTGATTGTTGAGTATATTGATTATTAGGAAATATGAGATATACTAGGATTTATTCTGGCTTGTCTTGTACTCTAAGTAGATCATTGTACTCCTATATATATGCCCATGAGGCTCAAGCAATACAACAACTATTCCACCAAATCTCTCTCTCCCTTCTAACATGGTATCAGCCTAATCGATCCTAAACCCTAGCCGTCGCGGCTTCCGCACCCGCGCGCCGCCCCCGGGACGGTCGGCCTCCATGACCGCCGCCGGGGGCCGCGCCGCCCGTACCTAGGGTTTGTCCGCGGGTCGTGTTGACCAGCTGCCCTAGAGAGTCTTTTACCGAGCCCTTGCTCTTTGTTTCGCTCTCTCGTCGGTCGTTTTTATCGGCGTTTTTCTTTTTGGTTTTCCGATCTAATCTTGATCGGTTTGCGGCGGTGACCATCGACCCCCGTGCGCCTCTACTCCGACACTGGTGCGACCGACAGGCTCTTCACTGACCCAATGTCCTCGCCCAACAGGCGGCCCCTCACGGCCGTCGTACGTGCGCCGGCCCGCTCGTCGATCTACGCCGGCCGTCACCGCCTTCTCGGACCAGGACACCTGCATCGCCCTCTTGGTGGCCTCGCGCCATGCGGCGGCCCATCATCGCCGCCGTTCGCACACCGGCCCGCCCGTCGATTCATGACACCCGCCTCCACCGCGCCTGCACGGCGCGGCCCTACGGTCTACCTCGCCGGCTTCGTCCCCGGTTGCGTCGGGCTAACTGCGCCAGGCTCGTCGGCTGCCTCAGCTTGGGCCCCACTACTATGTTGGTCGCTCAGGCCTCGCTGCCCGGGCGCCGGCGCTGCTTTGGCAGCCCGGGTGCCGGTGCTGACGTGTTCGTCCTCACGACGTCACACGCCATCCGCCACCGTCAGCTTCATCTCGGACTCCGTTGCCACCCCTCCTCCACTGAGCGGCATCCCCGACGTTGCGAGCGATCGGCTTGATCACCCGCTCGCCGCCGCGATCCGCCTCACCTACGCCGCGCGACCGACCTAGCCCGTCGGTTACGCGCGCCTCCACAGGTCCCGTGAAGATAGTCCCGAGTACCGCACGCCTCTCCGTCGATCGAGCATCGGGTTTCCGCTGCGTCGCCCCGTTGGGCCGCAGCGCCGCCGCCCCGTGGTTCTCCTCACGGCTGCATCGACTCGTGTGTCGCCGCTGCGTCGCCTCTTCGAGCCGTAGTACCGCAATACACGGTCCCTGCCGCCACCCTGAGGCCGTCCTCGCGGTTGCACCGACCCGCGCTCCGTCGTTGCGCCGCGGCTTGCGGTCCCCACTACCGCCCCGAGGTCTTCCCACCGTTGCCCCGACCTGCCCGTCTCCGCCGCGTCGCCCCTTCGGGCCATAGCGCCACAGCCCGCGGTCCACTCCGCTGTCATCGCGCGTCGACCTCCCGTGGTATGCGCCACGCTGTCTTCCTTTGGCGCGGGAACGCCACCATCTGCGCCGGTCTTCTTCACGATGTCGAGTTCTTCGCCTACTTCGAGCACCGCCGTCGCACTCCTAACCTAGTCGCCGCCGCCGTCAAGCCGCCGCCGCTACCTCCATAGCTGCCGTCACCGCCCGTCCACCCCGTTCGACTTCGTCCAACACCAGCCCGTCGCCAGCGTCGCCGTCATCTACCCCGACCACTTCGTCTACTCCGACCACCATTGGTGACATCGGCCTCGCGCCGATGGGCGCCGCAATCGTCGTTGAGTTCTTCTGTGCTGGCCCCTCCGACTTCTTCGACATGGCATACAGCTCATGCAGGTCCCTCCTCTATGCATGCCCGGTGCTGGCAATGTTGGGGAACGTAGTAATTTCAAAAAAATTCCTACGCACACGCAAGATCATGGTGATGCATAGCAACGAGAGGGGAGAGTGTCATCCACGTACCCTCGTAGACCGTTAAGTGGAAGCATTATAACAACGCGATTGATGTAGTCGTATGTCTTCACGATCGACCGATCCTCAGCACCGAACGTACGGCACCTCCGCGTTCAGCACACGTTCAACTCGGTGATGTCCCGCGAACTCATGATCAAGTAGAGCTCGGGAAAGAGTTTTGTCAGCACAACGGCGTGGTGACGATGTTGATGAAGCTACCGACGCAGGGCTTCGCCTAAGCACTGCTACAATATAACCGAGGTGGATTATGATCGAGGGGGCACCGCACATGGCTAAGAGATCAACAGAACAATTGTTGTGTCTATGGGGTGCCCCTGCCCCCGTATATAAAGTAGCTAGAGGGGCGGCGGCTGGCCAAGGAGGAGGGCACGCCAAGGGGGGAGTCCTACTCCCACCGGGAGTAGGACTCCCTCTTTTCCTAGTTGGAGTAGGAGAGGAGAAGGAAGGGAGATAGGAAGAGAAGGAAAGGGGCGCCGCCCCCCTCCTTGTCCAATTCGGACTAGAGGGGGAGGGGCGCGCGGCTGCCCTTGGCCGCCCCTCCTCGTCTCCCACTAAGGCCCATTAGGCCCAATATACTCACCGGGGGGTTCTGGTAACCCCCCGGTACTCCGGTAAATGTCTGAAACCTCCCGGAACCCTTCCGGTGTCCAAACATAGTCATCCAATCTATCAATTTTTACGTCTCGACCATTTCGAGACTCCTCCTCATGTCTGTGATCATATCCGGGACTCCGAACTACCTTCGGTACATCAAAACACAAAAACTCATAATACCGATCGTCATAGAACTTTAAGCGTGCGGACCCTATGGGTTCGAGAACTATGTAGACATGACCGAGACACGTCTCCGGTCAATAACCAATAGAGGAACCTGGATGCTCATATTGGTCCCTACATATTCTACGAAGATCTTTATCGGTTAAACCGCATAACAATATACGTTGTTCCCTTTGTCATCGGTATGTTACTTGCCCGAGATTCGATCGTCGGTATCTCAATACCTAGTTCAATCTCATTACCGGCAAGTCTCTTTACTCGTTCCATAATGCATCATCCCACAACTAACTCATTATTTGCATTGCTTGTAAGGCTTATAGTGATGTGCATTACCAAGAGGGCCCAGAGATACATCTCCGACAATCGGAGTGACAAATCCTAATCTTGATCTATGCCAACTCAACAAGTACCATCGGAGACACCTGTAGAGCACCTTTATAATCAGCCAGTTACGTTGTGACATTTGCTAGCACACAAGTGTTCCTCCGGTAATCGTGAGTTGCATAATCTCATAGTCATATGAACATGTATAAGTCATGAAGAAAGCAATAGCAGTAAACTAAAACGATCAAGTGCTAAGCTAATGGAATGGGTCAAGTCAATCACATCATTCTTCTAATGATGTGATCCCGTTTATCAAATGACAACTCATGTCTATGGTTAGGAAACATAACCATCTTTGATCAACGAGCTAGTCAAGTAGAGGCATACTAGTGACACTATGTTTGTCTATGTATTCACACATGTATTGTGTTTCCGGTTAATACAATTCTAGCATGAATAATATACATTTATCATGAAATAAGGAAATAAATAATAACTTTATTATTGCCTCTAGGGCATATTTCCTTCAGTCTCCCACTTGCACTATTGTCAATAATCTAGATTACACAGTAATGATTCTAACACCCATGGAGCCTTGGTGTTGATCATGTTTTGCTCGTGAGAGAGGCTTAGTCAACAGGTCTGCAACATTTAGATCCGTATGTATCTTGCAAATCTCTATGTCTCCCACCTGGACTTGATCCCGGATGGAATTGAAGCGTCTCTTGATGTGCTTGGTTCTCTTATGAAATCTAGATTCCTTTGCCAAGGCAATTGCACCAGTATTGTCATAAAAGATTTTCATTGGACCCGATGCACTAGGTATGACACCTAGATCGGATATGAACTCCTTCATCCAGACTCCTTCATTTGTTGCTTCCGAAGAAACTATGTACTCCGCTTCACACATAGATCCCGCCACGACGCTTTGTTTACAACTGCACCAACTGACAGCTCAATCGTTCAATATAAACACGTATCTGGTTTGCGATTTAGAATCGTCTGGATCAGTGTCAAAGTTTGCATCAACGTAACCATTTACGACGAGCTCGTCGTCACCTCCATAAACGAGAAACATATCCTTAGTCCTCTTTAGGTACTTCAGGATGTTCTTGACCGCTGTCCAGTGGTCCACTCCTGGATTACTTTGGTACCTCCCTGCTAAACTAATAGCAAGGCACACATCAGGTCTGGTACACAGCATTGCATACATGATAGAGCCTATGGCTGAAGCATAGGGAACACTTTTCGTTTTCTCTCTATCTTCTACAGTGGTCGGGCATTGAGTCTTACTCAACTTCACACCTTGTAACACAGGCAAGAACCCTTTCTTAGCTTGATCCATTTTGAACTTCTTCAAAACTTTATCAAGGTATGTGCTTTGTGAAAGTCCAATTAAGCGTCTTGATATATCTCTATAGATCTTGATGCCCAATATATAAGCAGCTTCACCGAGGTCTTTCATTGAAAAACTCTTAACCAAGTATCCTTTTATGCTATCCAGAAATTCTATATCATTTCCAATGAACAATATGTCATCTACATATAATATTAGAAATGCTACAGAGCTCCCACTCACTTTCTTGTAAATACAGGCTTCTCCAAAAGTCTGTATAAAACCATATGCTTTGATCACACTATCAAAACATTTATTCCAACTCCGAGAGGCTTGCACCAGTCCATAAATGGATCGTTGGAGCTTGCACACTTTGTTAGTACCCTTTGGATCAATAAAACCTTCAGGTTGCATCATATACAACTCTTCTTCCAGAAACCCATTCAAGAATGCAGTCTTTACATCCATTTGCCAAATTTCATAATCATAAAATGCGGCAATTGCTAACATGATTCAGACGGACTTAAGCATCGCTACGGGTGAGAATGTCTCATCATAGTTAACTCCTTGAACTTGTCAAAAACCTTTTGCGACAAATCGAGCTTTGCAGACAGTAACATTACCGTCAGCGTTAGTCTTCTTCTTGAAGATCCATTTATTCTCGATGGCTTGCCGATCATTGGGCAAGTCAACCAAATTCCATACTCTGTTCTCATACATGGATCCCATCTCAGATTTCATGGCTTCAAGCCATTTTGCGGAACCTGGGCTCATCATCGCTTCCTCATAGTTCGTAGGCTCGTCATGATCAAGTAGCATGACCTCTAGAAGAGGATTACTATACCACTCTGGTGCAGATCTTACTCTGGTTGACCTACGAGGTTCAGTAGTAACTTGATCTGAAGTTTCATGATCATCATCATTAGCTTCCTCACTAATTGGTGTAGGTGTCACAGGAACCGGTTTCTGTGATGAACTACTCTCCAATAAGGGAGCAGGTACAGTTACCTCATCAAGTTCTACTTTCCTCCCACTCACTTCTTTCGAGAGAAACTCCTTCTCTAGAAAGGATCAATTCTTAGCAACAAATGTCTTGCCTTCGGATCTGTGATAGAAGGTGTACCCAACAGTCTCCTTTGGGTATCCTATGAAGACACATTTCTCCGATTTGGGTTCGAGCTTATCAGGTTGAAGCTTTTTCACATAAGCATCGCAGCCCCAAACTTTAAGAAACGACAACTTTGGTTTCTTGCCAAACCACAGTTCATAAGGTGTCGTCTCAACGGATTTCGATGGTGCCCTATTTAACGTGAATGCAGCCGTCTCTAAAGCATAACCCCAAAACGATAGCGGTAAATCAGTAAGAGACATCATAGATCGCACCATATCTAGTAAAGTACGATTACGACGTTCGGACACACCATTACGCTGTGGTGTTCCGGGTGGCGTGAGTTGCGAAACTATTCCACATTGTTTCAAATGTAGACCAAACTCGTAACTCAAATATTCTCCTCCACGATCAGATCGTAGAAACTTTATTTTCTTGTTACGATGATTTTCCACTTCACTCTGAAATTCTTTGAACTTTTCAAATGTTTCAGACTTATGTTTCATTAAGTAGATATACCCATATCTGCTCAAATCATCTGTGAAGGTGAGAAAATAACAATACCCGCCGTGTGCCTCAATATTCATTGGACCACATACATCAGTATGTATGATTTCCAACAAATCCGTTGCTCGCTCCATTGTTCTAGAGAACGGCGTTTTAGTCATCTTGCCCATGAGGCATGGTTCGCAAGTACCAAGTGATTCATAATCAAGTGATTCCAGAAGTCCATCAGTATGGAGTTTCTTCATGCGCTTTACACCAATATGACCCAAACGGCAGTGCCACAAATAAGTTGCACTATCATTATCAACTCTACATCTTTTGGCTTCAACATTATGAATATGTGTATCACTACTATCGAGATTCAATACAAATAGACCACTCTTCAAGGGTGCATGACCATAAAAGATATTACTCATATAAATAGAACAACCATTATTCTCAGATTTAAATGAATAACCGTCTCGCATCAAACAAGATCCAGATATAATGTTCATGCTTAACGCTGGCACCAAATAACAATTATTTAGGTCTAAAACTAATCCCGAAGGTAGATGTAGAGGTAGCGTGCCGACGGCGATCACATCGACTTTGGAACCATTTCCCACGCGCATCGTCACCTCGTCCTTAGCCAGTCTTCGCTTAATCCATAGTCCCTGTTTCGAGTTGCAAATATTAGCAACAGAACCAGTATCAAATACCCAGGTGCTACTGCGAGCTCTAGTAAGGTACACATCAATAACATGTATATCACATATACCTTTGTTCACCTTGCCATCCTTCTTATCCGCCAAATACTTGGGGCAGTTCCGCTTCCAGTGACCAGTCCCTTTGCAGTAGAAGCACTCAGTCTCAGGCTTAGGTCCAAACTTGGGTTTCTTCTCTTGAGCAGCAACTTGTTTGCCGTTCTTCTTGAAGTTCCCTTTCTTCTTCCCTTTACCCTTTTTCTTGAAACTGGTGGTCTTGTTGACCATCAACACTTGATGCTCCTTCTTGATTTCTACCTCCGCAGCCTTTAGCATTGCGAAGAGCTCGGGAATCGTCTTATCCATCCCTTGCATATTATAGTTCATCACGAAGTTCTTGTAGCTTGGTGGCAGTGATTGAAGAACTCTGTCAATGACACTATCAACCGGAAGATTAACTCCCAGCTGAGTCAAGTGATTATGGTACCCAGACATTCTGAGTATATGTTCACTGACAGAACTATTCTCCTCCATCTTGCAGCTGTAGAACTTATTGGAGACTTCATATCTCTCAATCCGGGCATTTGCTTGAAATATTAACTTCAACTCCTAGAACATCTCATATGCTCCATGACGTTCAAAACGTCGTTGAAGTCCCGGTTCTAAGCCGTAAAGCATGGCACACTGAACTATTGAGTAGTCATCAGCTTTGCTCTGCCAGACGTTCATAACATCTGGCGCTGCTCCTGCAGCGGGTTTGGCACCCAGCGGTGCTTCCAGGACGTAATTCTTCTGTGCAGCAATGAGGATAATCCTCAAGTTACGGACCCAGTCCGTGTAATTGCTACCATCATCTTTCAACTTTGCTTTCTCAAGGAACGCATTAAAATTCAACGGAACAATAGCACGGGCCATCTATCTACAATAACATAG
Organism: Triticum aestivum; assembly: GCF_018294505.1. Classification (NCBI taxonomy): domain Eukaryota; kingdom Viridiplantae; phylum Streptophyta; class Magnoliopsida; order Poales; family Poaceae; genus Triticum; species Triticum aestivum. Next base: position 475,212,475 of record NC_057812.1, on the reverse strand, counting down.
ACAAGCAAAATACTATCAGGTACTAAGTTCATGATAAATTTAAGTTCAATTAATCAAATTACTTAAGAAATCTCACTTAGATAGACATCCCTCTAATCATCTAAGTGACCACGTGATCCATATCAACTAAACCATAACCGGTCATCACATGAAATGGAGTAGTTTTCAATGGTGAACATCACTATGTTGATCATATCTACTATATGATTCACGCTCGACCTTTCGGTCTCAGTGTTTCGAGGCCATATCTGCATATGCTAGGCTCATAAAGTTTAACCTGAGTATTCTACGTGTGTAAAATTGTCTTACACCCATTGTAGATGAACATTGAGCTTATCACACCCGATCATCACGTGGTGTCTCGGCACGACGAACTTTGGCAACGGTGCAGACTCAGGGAGAACACTTTTACCTTGAAATTTAGTGAGAGATCATCTTATAATGCTACCGTCAAACAAAGCAGAATAAGATGCATAAAGGATAAACATCACATGCAATCAATATAAGTGATATGATATGGCCATCATCATCTTGTGCCTATGATCTCCGTCTCCAAAGCACCGTCATGATCACCATCGTCACCGGCGCGACACCTTGATCTCCATCGTAGCATCATTGTCGTCTCGCCAACTATTGCTTCTACGACTATCGCTACCGCTTAGTGATAAAGTAAAGCAATTACAGGGCGATTGCATTGCATAGAATAAAGCGACAACCATATGGCTCCTGCCAGTTGCCGATAACTCCGTTACAAAACATGATCATCTCATACAATAAAGTATATCATCATGCATTGACCATATCACACCATAACATGCCCTGCAAAAATAAGTTAGACGTCTTCTACTTTGTTGTTGCAAGTTTTACGTGGCTGCTATGGGCTGAGCAAGAACCATTCTTACCTACGCATCAAAACCACAACGATAGTTTGTCAAGTTAGTGTTGTTTTAACCTTCTCAAGGACCAGGCGTAGCCATACTCGGTTCAACTAAAGTTGGAGAAACTGAAACCCGCCAGCCACCTATGTGCAAAGCACGTCGGTAGAACCAGTCTCGTGTAAGCGTACGCATAATGTCGGTCCAGGCCGCTTCATCCAACAATACCGTTGAACCAAAGTATGACATGCTGGTAAGCAGTATGACTTGTATCGCCCACAACTCACTTGTGTTATACTTGTGCATATAACATCTACGCATAAACCTGGCTCAAATGCCATTGTTGGGGAATGTAGTAATTTCAAAGAAAAATCCTACGCACATGCAAGATCATGGTGATGCATAGCAACGAGAGGGGAGAGTGTCGTCCACGTACCCTCGTAGACCATCAAGCGGAAGCATTATAACAACGCGGTTGATGTAGTCGTATGTCTTCATGATCGACCGATCCTCAGCACCGAATGTATGTCACCTCCGAGTTCAGCACACGTTCAGCTCGTGACGTCCCACGAACTCATGATCCAGTAGAGCTCGAGGAAGAGTTCCTTCAGCACGACGGCGTGGTGACGATGTTGATGAAGCTACCGACGCAGGGCTTCGCCTAAGTGCCGCTACGATATAACCGAGGTGGATTATGGTGGAGGGGGGCACCGCACACGGCTAAGAGATCAATAGATCAATTGTTGTGTCTATGGGGTGCCCCTGCCCCCGTGTATAAAGGAGCTAGGGGGAGGCGGCCGGCCAAGGAGGAGGGCGCGCCAAGGGGGGAGTCCTACTCCCACTAGGAGTAGGACTCCCTCTTTTCCTAGTTGGAGTAGGAGAGGAGAAGGAAGGGAGAGAGGAAGAGAAGGAAAGGGGGGCGCCACCCCCCTCCTTGTCCAATTCGGACTAGAGGGGGAGGGGTCACACGGTTGCCCTTGGCCGCCCCTCCTCTTCTCCCACTAAGGCCCATTAGGCCCAATATACTCCCGGGGGGTTCCGGTAACCCCCCGGTACTCCGATAAATGTCTGAAACCTCCCGGAACCCTTCTGGTGTCCGAACATAGTCATCCAATATATCGATTTTTACATCTCGACCATTTCGAGACTCCTCGTCATGTCCGTGCACATATCCGGGACTTCAAACTACCTTCGGTACATCAAAACACAAAAACTCATAATACCGATCGTCACAGAACTTTAAGCATGCGGACCCTACGGTTTCGAGAACTATGTAGACATGACCGAGACACGTCTCCGGTCAATAATCAATAGCGGAACCTGGATGCTCATATTGGTTCCTACATATTCTACGAAGATCTTTATCGGTCAAACCACATAACAAAATACATTGTTCCCTTTGTCATTGGTATGTTACTTGCCCGAGATTCGATCGTTGGTATCTCGATACCTAGTTCAATCTCGTCACTGGCAAGTCTCTTTACTTGTTCCGTAATGCATCATCCCGCAACTAACTCATTAGTTGCATTGCTTGCAAGGCTTATAGTGATGTGCATTACCGAGAGGGCCCATAGATACCTCTCTGACAATCGGAGTGACAAATCCTAATCTTGATCTATGCCAAATCAACAAGTACCATCGGAGACACCTGTAGAGCACCTTTATAATCACCTAGTTATGTTGTGACGTTTGGTAGCACACAAAGTGTTCCTCCGGTAATCGTGAGTTGCATAATCTCATAGTCATAGGAACATGTATAAGTCATGAAGAAAGCAATAGCAGTAAACTAAAACGATCAAGTGCTAAGCTAACGGAATGGGTCAAGTCAATCACATCATTCTTCTAATGATGTGATCCCGTTTATTAAATGACAACTCATGTCTATGGTTAGGAAACATAACCATCTTTGATCAATGAGCTAGTCAAGTAGAGGCATACTAGTGACACTATGTTTGTCTATGTATTCACACATGTATTATGTTTCCGGTTAGTACAATTCTAGCATGAATAATAAACATTTATCATGAAATAAGGAAATAAATAAAAACTTTATTATTGCCTCTAGGGCATATTTCCTTTAGGCAACACCGATGCGTGCCTTCGTCCATGACATGTTCCCGGGCCTGGCAAGCCTGGTGTGGCGCTTTGTCAGCTTCGTCTTCGACCGTCTACACATGCCTGGTGCTGGCAACACCTACTCGTGCATTCATCTACGATGTGTCCCCGGGTTTGGCAACCCTGGCGCGATGCCTCGTCAACACCGCCTTCTCCCCGGCGCACCCCTACTTCTATTGGGGAACACAGTAATTTCAAAAAAAATCCTACACACACGCAAGATCTATGAACATGTGTATAGCAACGAGAGGGAAGAGTATAGTCCATGTACCCTCGTAGACCATAAGCGGAAGTGTCATGACAACGCGGTTGATGTAGTCGAACGTCTTCACAATCCAACCGATCCTAGCACCAAAGATACGGCACCTCTGCGATCTGCACACGTTCAGCTCAGTGACGTCCCGCGAACTCTAGATCCAGCTAAGTGTCGAGGGAGAGTTTCGTCAGCACGACGGCATGATGACGGTGATGATGAAGCTACCGGCGCAGGGCTTCGCCTAAGCACTGCAACGATATGACTGAGGTGGATTATGGTGGAGGAGGCACCGCACACGGCTAAACAATGTCAACTTGTGTGTTCTAGGGTGCCCCTGCCCCCGTATATAAAGGAGCAAGGGGGGAGGCCGGCCGACCCTTGGGGCTCCCAAGGAGGGGAGGAATCCTCCTCCTAGTAGGAGTAGGATTCATCCTTTCCTAGTCCTACTAGGATGGGGAAGGAAGGAGTGGGAGAGGGAAAGGAAAAGGGGGGCGCCGCCCCCCTCCTAGTCCAATTCGGACTCAAGGGGGAGGGGGGCGCGGCCTGCCCTGGCCGCCCCTCTCTCTCTCTCTCTCTCTCTCTCTCTCCACTAAGGCCCATCTAGGCCCATTAGTTCCCCGGGAGGGGGGGTCCGGTAACCCTCCGGCACTCCGGTTTTATCCGAAACCACCCCGAACACTTCCAGTGTCCGAATATAGCCGTCCAATATATCAATCTTTATGTCTCGACCATTTCGAGACTCCTCGTCATGTCCGTGATCACATCCGGGACTCCGAACTACCTTTGGTACATCAAAACACATAAACTCATAATATTGATCATCATCGAACATTAACCGTGCGGACCCTACGGGTTCAAGAACTATGTAGACATGACCGAGACTCATCTCCGGTCAATAACCAATAGCAGAACCTGGATGCTCATATTGGTTCCTACATATTCTACGAAGATCTTTATCGATCAAACCGCATAACAACATACGTTGTTCCCTTTGTCATCGGTATGTTACTTGCCCGAGATTCGATCGTCGGTATCTCAATACCTAGTTCAATATCGTTACCGGTAAGTCTCTTTACTTGTTCCGTAATGCTACATCCCTAACTAACTCATTAGTTACATTGCCGAGAGGGCCCAGAGATACCTCTTCGATACACGGAGTGACAAATCCTGATCTCGATCTATGCCAACTCAACAAACACCATCGGAGACACCTATAGAGTATCTTTATAGTCACCCAGTTATGTTGTGACGTTTGATAGCACACTAAGTGTTCCTCCGGTATTCGGGAGTTGCATAATCTCATAGTCATAGGACATGTATAAGTTATGTAGAAAGCAATGGCAACAAACTAAACGATCATCCGCTAAGCTAATGGATGGGTCAAGTAAATCACATCATTCTCTAATGATGTGATCCCGTTTATCAAATGACAACTCTTTGTCCATGGCTAGGAAACTTAACCATCTTTGATCAACGAGCTAGTCAAGTAGAGGCATACTAGTGACACTCTGTTTGTCTATATATCCACACATGTACTAAGTTTTCGGTTAATACAATTCTAGCATGAATAATAAACATTTATCATGATATAAGGAAATATAAATAACAACTTTATTATTGCCTCTAGGTCATATTTCCTTCAGTCTCCCACTTGCACTAGAGTCAATAATCTAGATTGCATTGTAATGATTCTAACACCCATGGAGTCTTGGTGTTGATCATGTTTTGCTCGTGAGAGAGGCTTAGTCAACGGGTCTGCAACATTCAGATCCATATGTATCTTGCAAATCTTGATCGCGGATGGAATTGAAGCGTCTCTTGATGTGCTTGGTTCTCTTGTGAAATCTGGATTTCTTTGCCAAGGCAATTGCACCAGTATTGTCACAAAAGATTTTCATTGGACCCGATGCACTAGGTATGACACCTAGATCGGATATGAACTCCTTCATCCATACTCCTTCATTTGCTGCTTCCGAAGTAGTTATGTACTCCGCTTCACATGTAGATCCCGCCACGACGCTCTGCTTGGAACTGCACCAACTGACAGCTCCACCTTTTAATAAAAATATGTATCCAGTTTGTGACTTAGAGTCATCCGGATCAGTGTCAAAGCTTGCATCGACGTAACCGTTTACGACGAGCTCTTTGTCACCTCCATAAACGAGAAACATATCCTTAGTCCTTTTCAGGTATTTCAGGATGTTCTTAACCGCTGTCCGGTGATCCACTTCTGGATTATTTTGGTACCTCCCCACTAAACTAATAGCAAGGCACACATCAGGTCTGGTACACAGCATTGCATACATGATAGAACCTATGGCTGAAGCCTAGGGAATGAATTTATTTTTCTCTCTATCTTTTGTAGTGGTCGGGCATTTGAGTCTGACTCAACTTCACACCTTGTAACACAGGCAAGAACCCTTTCATTACTTGATCCATTTTGAACTTCTTCAAAACCTTATCAAGGTATATGCTTTGCGAAAGTCCAATTAAGCGTCTTGATCTATCTCTATAGATCTTGATGCCCAATATATAAGCAGCTTCACCGAGGTCTTTCATTGAAAAATTCTTATTCAAGTATCCTTTTATGCTATTTAGAAATGAAGTATCATTTCTTATCAGCAATATGTCATCCACATATAATATCAGAAATGCTACAGAGCTCCCACTCACTTTCTTGTAAATACAGGCTTCTCCAAAAGTCTGTATAAAACCATATGCTTTGATCACACTATCAAAGCGTATATTACAACTCCGAGAGGCTTGCACCTGTCCATAAATGGATCGCTGGAGCTTGCACACTTTGTTAGCACCTTTTGGATCGACAAAACCTTCTAGTTGCATCATATACAACTCTTCTTTAAGATATCCATTAAGGAATGTAGTTTTGACATCCATTTGCCAAATTTCATAATCATAAAATGCGGCAATCGCTAACATTATTCGTACGGACTTAAGCATCACTACGGGTGAGAAGGTCTCATCGTAGTCAACTCCTTGAACTTGTCGAAAATCTTTCACAACTAGTCGAGCTTTGTAGACAGTAATATTACTGTCAGCGTCAGTCTTCTTCTTGAAGATGCATTTATTCTCTATGGCTTGCCGATCAACGGGCAAGTCAACCAGAGTCCACACTTTGTTCTCATACATGGATCCCATCTCAGATTTCATGGCCTCAAGCCATTTTGCGGAATATGGGCTCATCATCACTTCCTCATAGTTCGTAGGTTCGTCATGGTTAAGTAACATGACCTCCAGAACAGGATTGCCATACCACTCTGGTGCGGATCTTACTCTGGTTGACCTACAGGTTCGGTAGTAACTTGATCAGAAGTTTCATGATCATCATCATTAGCTTCCTCACTTACTAGAGTGGGAATCACTGGAACTGATTTATGTGATGAACTACTTTCCAATAAGGGAGTAGGTACAATTACCTCGTCAAGTTCTACTTTCCTCCCACTCACTTCTTTCGAGAGAAACTCCTTCTATAGAAAGGATCCATTCTTAGCAACGAATATCTTGCCTTCGGATCTATGATAGAAGGCGTACCCAATAGTCTCCTTTGGGTATCCTATGAAGACACATTTCTCCGATTTGGGTTTGAGCTTATCAGGTTGAAGTTTTTTCACATAAGCATCGCAGCCCCAAACTTTAAGAAATGACAACTTGGGTTTCTTGCCAAACCACAGTTCATAAGGTGTCGTCTCAACGGATTTTGATGCTGCCCTATTTAACGTGAATGCAGCCATCTCTAAAGCATAACCCTAAAACGATAGCGGTGAATCAGTTAGAGAGATCATAGATCACACCATATCTAATAAAGTGCGGTTACGACGTTCGGACACACCATTACGTTGTGGTGTTCCAGGTGGCTTGAATTGCGAAACTATTCCGCATTGTTTCAAATGAAGACCAAACTCATAACTCAAATATTCACCTCCAGATCAGATCGTAGAAACTTAATTTTCTTGTTACGATGATTTTCTACTTCACTCTGAAATTCTTTGAACTTTTCAAATGTTTCAGACTTATGTTTCATCAAGTAGATATACCCATATCTGCTTAAATAATCTATGAAGGTAAGAAAATAACGATACCCGCCGCGAGCATCAACATTCATCGGACCGCATACATCAATATGTATTATTTCCAACAAGTCTGTTCCTCGCTGCATTGTTCCGGAGAATGGAGTTTTAGTCATCTTGCCCATGAGGCATGGTTTGCAAGCATCAAGTGATTCCAAAAGTCCATCGGCATGGAGTTTCTTCATATGCTTTACACCAATATGATCTAAACGGCAGTGCCAAAAATAAGTTGCACTATCATTATTAAACTTACATCTTTTGGCTTCAATACTATGAACATGTGTATCACTACTATCAAGATTTAGTACAAAAACAGACCACTCATCAAGGGTGCATGACCATAAAAGATATTATTCATATAAATAGAACAACCATTATTCTCCGGTTTAAATGAATAACCGTCTTGCATCAAACAAGATCTAGATATAATGTTCATGCTCAACGCTGGCACCAAATAACAATTATTTAGGTCTAAAACTAATCCCGAAGGTAGATGTAGAGGTAGCGTGCCGACGTCGATCACATCGACTTTGGAGCCATTTCCCACACGCATCGTCACCTCGTCCTTAGCCAATCTTCGCTTAATCCGTAGCCCCTGTTTCGAGTTGCAAATAATAGCAACGGAACCAGTATCAAATATCCAGGCGCTACTGCGAGCATTAGTAAGGTACACATCAATAACATGTATATCAAATATACCTTTCACTTTGCCATCCTTCTTCTCCGCCAAATACTTGGGGAAGTTCTGCTTCCAGTGACCAGTCCCTTTGCAATAGAAGCACTCAGTCTCAGGCTTAGGCCCAGACTTGGGCTTCTTCACTTGAGCAGCAACTTGCTTGCTGTTCTTTTTTAAGTTCCCCTTCTTCCCTTTACCCTTTTTCTTGAAACTGATGGTCTTTTTGACCATCAACACTTGATGCTCCTTCTTGATTTCTACCTCCGCAGCCTTTAGCATTGTGAAGAGCTCGGGAATTGTCTTATCCATCCCTTGCATATTATAGTTCATCACGAAGCTCTTGTAGCTTGGTGGTAGTGATTGAAGAACTCTGTCAATGACACTATCATCAGGAAGATTAACTCCCAGTTGAGTCAAGTGGTTGTGGTACCCAGACATTCTGGGTATATGTTCACTGACGGAACTATTCTCCTCCATTTTGCAGTTGTAGAACTTATTGGAGACTTCATATCTCTCAATCCGAGCATTTGCTTGAAATATTAACTTCAACTCCTGGAACATCTCATATGCTCCATGACGTTCAAAACGTTGTTGAAGTCCCGGTTCTAAGCTGTAAAGCATGGCACAGTGAACTATCGAGTAGTCATCAGCTTTGCTCTGCCAGGTGTTCACAACATCTGGTGTTGCTCCTCCAGTGGGTTTGTCATCTAGCGGTGCTTCTAGGATGTAATTCTTCTGTGCAGCAATGAGGATAATCCTCAAGTTACGGACCCAATCCGTGTAATTGCTACCATCATCTTTCAACTTAGCTTTCTCTAGAACGCATTAAAATTCAATGGAACAACAGCATGGGCCATCTATCTACAACAACATAGACATGCAAAATACTATCAGGTACTAAGTTCATGATAAATTAAAGTTCAATTAATCAAATTACTTAAGAACTCCCATTTAGATAGACATCCCTCTAATCATCTAAGTGATCACGTGATCCATATCAACTGAAGCATGTCCGATCATCACGTGAGATGGAGTAGTTTTCAATGGTGAACATCACTATGTTGATCATATCTACTATATGATTCATGCTCGACCTTTCGGCCTCAATGTTCCAAGGCCATATCTGCATATGCTAGGCTCGTCAAGTTTAACCCGAGTATTCCGCGTGTGCAAAACTGGCTTGCACCCGTTGTATGTGAACGTAGAGCTTATCGCACCCGATCGTCACGTGGTGTCTCGGCACGACGAACTGTAGCAACGGTGCATACATAGGGAGAACACTTGTACCTTCAAATTTAGTGAGAGATCATCTTATAATGCTACCGCCGAACTAAGCAAAATAAGATACATGAAGGATAAACATCACATACAATCAATATAACTGATATGATATGACCATCATCATCTTATGCCTTTGATCTCTATCTCCAAAGCACCGTCATGATCACCATCGTCACCGGCTTCACACCTTGATCTTCATCGAAGCATCGTTGTCGTCTCGCCAACTATTGCTTCTACGATATCGCTATCGCTTATAGTGATAAAGTAAATCAATTACATGGCTATTGCATTTCATACAATAAAGCGACAACCATATGGCTCCTGCCAGTTGCCGATAACTCCGTTACAAAACATGATCATCTCATACAATAAGATTTAGCATCATGTCTTGACCATATCACATCACAACATGCCCTGCAAAAACAAGTTAGACGTCCTCTACTTTGTTGTTGCAAGTTTTACGTGGCTGCTACGGGCTGAGCAAGAATTGTTCTTACCTACGCATAAAAAACCAAAACGTGGTATAGTGATTGCTTTTTGATCTTCAGAAAGAACCATGTTCATTGAATCTTCAACTAAAGTTGGAAAAACTGACACCCACTAGCCACCTATGTGCGAAGAACGTCGGTAGAACCAGTCTCGCATAAGCGTACACGTAATGTCGGTCTGAGCCGCTTCATCCAACAATACCGCTGAATCAAGAATCAACTAGTGATGGCAAGCAATATGTATATACCCACGCCCACAACTCCTTTGTGTTCTACTTGTGCATATAACATCTACGCATAGACCCGGCTCTGATACCACTATTGGGGAACGCAGTAACTTCAAAATATTTCCTGCACACACGCAAGATCTATCTAGGTGTATCTAGGTGATGCATAGCCACGAGAGGGAAGAGTATAGTCCACGTACCCTCGTAGACCGTAAGCGAAAGCATTATGATAACGCGGTTGATGTAGTCGAACATCTTCACGATCCGACCGATCCTAGCACTGAAGATATGGCACCTCCGCGATCTGCACACGTTTAGCTTGGTGATGTCCCGCGAACTCTAGATCCAGCTGAGCGTCGAGGGAGAGTTTCGTTAGCACGACGGCATGATGATGGTGATGATGAAGCTACCGGTGCAGGGCTTTGCCTAAGCACTGCAACAATATGACCGAGGTGGATTATGATGGAGGGGGGCACCGCACACGGCTAAACAATGTCAACTTGTGTGTTCTAGGGTGTCCCCCTGCCCCTGTATATAAGAGCATCTCCAGCCGCGCCCCCAACAGGCCCCCAGGCCACTTTTTCGGCGTCGGCACCGAAAAAACGCCCAAGTCGCGCCCCCAGGACGCTGAAAATCACCGGTTCGGCCCGTTTTTGGGTCCGGCAATCACAGGCCAAACCCGGCGCACTGGGGGCGAGCGGGGACTCCGGCGCAAGGGAAAAGCGTGGCTGGCCCACGCCGTTAGGTGGAAAGACAAGTTTTTCTTCCCCGACTCGCCTCCCACCCCCGCGCCCTCGGCCGCCACTAGCTGTATCCCGGCACCGCCCGCCGCCCTTCACCGCTAGATAGCCAATCCCCGCCGGAATAAGAGCAGAGGTTCGCCGAGGCAGCCCCTCCACCAGCAGTTGGGCATTTTTGCCGCCGTTTCCGGCCACGGAGGGGCAGTTTAGCGGTGGGTACACGCCCACCGGGCGCAAGGTGTTCAGCGATTTGCCTGCCTCGGCGATGGACTTGAACGACGAGGAAGCCCTCGCCGCGCTACTGGAGGAGGAATTCGAGGCCGACGTCCAGGAAGAAGAGCATCTCATGGTGCTCGCCGCCCTCGCCCAGCTGCTGGCGAGCAATGAAAATCCGTGGCGAGGTGGCTCGGTGCCGGGGCGGGTGAAAGCAAAGAACCGGCATCGTCTCGAAGGCTACTGCATGCTCTACTCCGACTACTTCGCCGATGCTCCACTTCACGGCGACAAAACATTTCTGTGCCGTTATCGAATGAGCCCAAAGCTCTTCCTCAGGATTGTGAATTCCATCCGGGAGTTTGACAACTACTTCAAGTGCAAGATGGATATTGCACCAGCAAACTTGGATTCACCTCGATCTAGAAGTGCATGACAACGATGAGGATTTTCTGGGATGCTTGGAAGCATCGACTGCATGCATTGGAAATGGAAGAACTACCCATTTTCTTGGCAGGGGATGTACAAAGGCGCCAAAGGCGGTTGAAGTGTGGTACTTGAGGCGGTGGCCACACAGGACCTCTGGAATTGGCACTCCTTTGGTATGCCAGGAACTCACAATGACATCAACGTGCTGTAGTGCTCCCCTGTCTTTGCCAAGCTTGTTGAAGGTCATTCTCCTCCAGTGAACTTCGAGGTCAATGGGCGGCACTACAACAAGGGGTACTCCTAGCTGATGGCAACTATTCGAGATGGTCTACATTTGTGAAGACTATCTCAAACGTTGTGCCAGGAGGCAAGAAGTCTCACTTTGCCAAGGTGCAGGAGGCTTGCCGGAAGGATGTCGAGCGAGCATTTGGTGTGCTCCAATCTCGATTTGTTGTTGTCCGGTACCCTGCTTAGACCTGGTCGAAAGATCAAATGTGGGAGATCATGACTTGTTGTGTCATCTTACACAACATGATCATCGAGAGCGAGCAAGAAGAGCCACTGTCTGACATTGAACCATACTACATGCAGCGTCCTCTAGCCGAAGTTGATCACCAGCTACCGGCAACCTGGACTGACTACCTCAATATGCGTCAGGAGATCCGAGACCCACAGGTGCATCATCAACTTCAGCAGGATCTGGTGGAGCACCTATGGAGGCTCAAGGGCGACGTCGGGCGTGACGTGTGATGAAATATGAGTTTTTATTTGTTGAACTATATAATTTGTATTGAACTATTTGTTGTTGCACTATTTTGTTGAACTATTTGATGAACTATGTGAAAAAAAATATTTATGTTGGTAATTGAACGCCGAGTCACGACGAACCACGCCGAATATAGGCCTATTCTCGCCCATATGGGCCCTTTATTCGCCGAAAGTGGGCCGAAAACTGGGCCAATATCGGCGCCTAGGGGCGACGACTGGATGCCCAACAGCCCCCAGCGCCGATTGTATCGCCGGCTCGCCCCCAGGGGATGATTTTTAAGCCTCCTGGGGGGCAACGACTGGAGATGCTCTAAAGGAGCAACGGGGAGGCTGGCCGGCCCTTGGGGCGCCCAAGGAGGGGAGGAATCCTCCTCCTAATAGGAGTAGGATTCATCCTTTTCTAGTCCTACTAGGAGGGGGAATGAAGGAATGGGGGAGGGGAAGGAAAAGGGGGGCGCCGCCCCCCTCCTAGTTCAATTCGGACTCAAGGGGGAGGAGCGCGCGGCCTGCCCTGGCCGCCCCCCTCTCTCTCTCCACTAAGGTCCATCTAGGCCCATTAGTTTCCCGGGGGGAGGGGTTCCGGTAATCCTCCGGCACTCCGGTTTTATCCGAAACCACCCCGAACACTTCCGGTGTCCGAATATAGCCGTCTAATATATCAATCTTTATGTCTCGACCATTTCGAGACTCCTCGTCATGTCCGTGATCACATCCAGGGCTCTGAACTACCTTCGGCACATCAAAACACATAAACTCATAATATCGATCGTCATCGAACGTTAAGCGTGCGGACCCTACGGGTTCAAGAACTATGTAGACATGACCGAGACTCATCTCCGGTCAATAACCAATAGCGGAACCTGGATGCTCATATTGGTTCCTACATATTCTACGAAGATCTTTATCAGTCAAACCGCATAACAACATATATTGTTCCCTTTGTCATCGGTATGTTACTTGCCCGAGATTCGATCGTCGGTATCTCAATACCTAGTTCAATCTCATTACCGGAAAGTCTCTTTACTCGTTCCGTAATGCTACATCCCGTAACTAACTCATTAGTTACATTGCTTGCAAGGCTTATAGTGATGTGCATTACCGAGAGGGCCCAAATATACCTCTTCGATACACGAAGTGACAAATCCTAATCTCGATCTATGCCAACTCAACAAACACCATCGGAGACACCTGCAGAGTATCTTTATAGTCACCCAGTTATGTTGTGACGTTTGATAGCACACTAAGTGTTCCTTCGGTATTCGGGAGTTGCATAATGTCATAGTCATAGGAACATGTATAAGTTATGGAAAAAGCAATATCAACAAACTAAACGATCATCATGCTAAGCTAATGGATGGGTCAAGTCAATCACATCATTCTCTAATGATGTGATCCCGTTTATCAAATGACAACTCTTTGTCCATGGCTAGGAAACTTAACCATCTTTGATCAACGAGCTAGTCAAGTAGAGGCATACTAGTGACACTCTGTTTGTCTATGTATTCACACATGTACTAAGTTTCTGGTTAATACAATTCTAGCATGAATAATAAACATTTATCATGATATAAGAAAATATAAATAACAACTTTATTATTGCCTCTAGGGCATATTTCCTTCAACTTCGACACCACTACGCCCATGCTAACTCGGTGTCTCTTTGCGCCCGCGACTCCACATCGACTTCCTCGACACCGGCTACTCCGACTCGACATCGACCACGACATTCTTCGCACGGCTACCTCGACCATGGCTACACCATCCTACGCTCTCGGCTACCTCGACAATGACACAAAGGGCTACCGTCTTGCTTGAGCAACCTCGTCGTTGCCACTTCAGCCACGACTCCGCGATGCATCGATCGTTACGACTGGGGGGGGGGGGGGGGGGTCTGTCGGCTTGCTTTCGGATTCTTCTCCAGTCTCATCGTCCGCGTCGCTACCGTTGTGACTATGGGGATGTTGAGTATATTGATTATTAGGAAAGACGAGATAGGCTAGGATTTGTTTTGGCTTGTCTTGTACTCCAAGTACAACAACTATTTCACCAAATCTCTCTCCCTTCTAACAGTGATGTTGTAAAAATATTTGGAACGGAGGTTATGTTGCAAAAATGTAGTCGCCTCAAAAACAAAAAAAACAGATCTGACGGCCGCGGAAGCGATCGACGCGCGCAGCTTAGTAGGTCTGGTGAACACTAGTGTTTCCGTTCTAGGCCGCGGCCGCCGACGTAGACCCCAATTTGTGGCCGTGTTTAGTCGAGGGACTAAAAAAACATCTGCGATTGACGCTCGCAGCTTCACCGTCAGGTGAACACTAGTGTTTTCATATCATGCCGCCGACGTAGACCCCAATTTGTGGCCATGTTTAGTCGACGGACTAAAAAAACATAAGATTTTTTTTTCGAGTAACATAAGTTGTCTCCCTAGGAAAAAAAATCCATAGAGTGCTATGTTTTGTCCATCATAGTGCAACCAAACATGCGTTGGTTAAGGTTTTCTATGATGCAGAGGATCAAAGGGCTTTGCCACTGCAGATTGCAGTACTCAGAGCTGGTGCACTTCTCATATAGACATACACACATTGCAGTGCATCAACCCACCCACCACCACCAGGGATTTGAGCAGTACCTATCTGTATGACTATCATACATGCAACAACTAAGACGTATACCACCAACACTCGAGCAGCAACAACAGGGTTCAGGTCGTCGCCCAGAAGAAAAGAAAAAGAAAACATTAGCCCCAGGCTAACCAACATGATGCTGTCTCCCTCCTTTGCCAACTGGGAAAGAACCTCGCACCTGCACAAATTTTCCCAGAGTGTAATTTGAGGGAGCATCTTGCTTTTGGTGATCAGCAGAATACTGCACTCTTCTAGCACCTATATGTACAGCTTGGCCGGCAGCTTAGGACTGGGAGTTGTTGCGCAATTTCGCCCTGGCGAAAAACACCCCTGCTAATAGACCTACAAGATCAACGGTACATTATTCTTTCTGTTAGTGATGAAGTGTGTATGTGTCAGCCCATAGGTAATATATGTTTGGTATCAGCATAGGCAAAACATACCAAGCAGTATACTTATGGAGTTCTCCATGCTTGTGCGGACTTTGAAGAGCAGGATCCCGGCGATAGAGAGTGGGATCTTGTTGAGAGACCCCACAAGGCTGTAACAGGAGCAATATCAGCGTTAGAACCTCACCGAGAGCGAAGTGCATCCATCATTTGGTACCTATAAGTTGTTGCGCTTGTCTGACGAAGAAACCACATCGAAGTAAAGCTGATAGCAAGCCCCAAAACTCCACTTGCAGTGATGACTAGCCAAAACATAGGCATCCTCAGAAGAGGCCTGTAAATTCACTTTTTCATAAGACTGAAGAGTATAATATTTGCAATCATAGTAAAAAAGATCGCTAGCAGATGTGATTGGATTAGTTGCATCCCCTTTTGCAAACAAAAAAGGATTAGTTGCATCCTCTTTTGCAAAAAATAAAATAAAATAGAAGGATTAGTTGCATCCTCTTTTGCAAAAATAAAATAAAATAGAAGGATTAGTTGCATCCTCTTTTGCAAAAATAAAATAAAAATAGAAGGATTAGTTGCATCCTCTTTTGCAAAAAAAAAAGATTAATTGCATCTTGGTAGGACATGGAAGGAAATTTTTCAGGACGGATGTTCTCTTGTTACACAGATGGAGGTAACACAATTTATATCTACTTTCATTAGGTTTGTGCTAGAACAAGTGAGTGAATGAAGTTCAAATCACGGGCTTACGTTTCCAACAGGTACTCCACTTCATTAAAACCAAGCACGAGGATAATTCCCAATGGTAGTGAAAGAATGTTGTTCAGCAAAACCATCGAAAGCTCATTCAAATTCCCAGACTTGGTGGCCTGCTTCGCACTGTCCATTACATGCCGCAGTGTAAGCTGGAAAAAACAGTTCATTTGTTCAAATTTGTATAGAGGGACCTCAGAACTGAAGATATTTGTCCCATAAACTAGTGTCAATCTATGGGACTGGAGATAAGAATCTAAAACATTTGAGAGGAGAAACAGTTTTCAGTTTTCAGGAGATTCAGTGGCATCAAGAAGAATACCGAATACGATGCTGTCAGAAAACAATTTAAGATCTGCCATGTATAGCCGACTGCATGAAATGAGAGATCCGTTATTCCTCCTGCAATTGCTGAGATTATCTACAGAAACATAAGGGTGAGTCAAGTCTTCGGTACACTGTTATTTCGAGTCACCGTAGTAAGAACACCTATGATGATTAGATGTAAGGTAACAAATCAACTACGTGCAATTATTCAGCAACTGAAGAAGAAAATAAGCCCATCAGGCAACATGCGTAACTTCTAATATTGACATACCATCAACATAAGAGAAATCCAAACTTGTCTATCGTGCTGCTTCTTAAAGAAGTAGGTTTCCCCAGAAGCAGTAAGAACATTTGCGACATTCTTCAAGATAGTCAACATCGCAACATTGATGTACTTCAAACTGGAAGATACAGAAAATATTAAAAGGTGCAGGAAATATATTTTAAGAAAGACTACTAACTTCAGTCTGATGCATCGTTATTACAAGTTGAAGAGCAATTTCTTCACAGCTCATTTTGAAAAACTCAACTCAAAATGTTCTGAAAGCCTAGAAACTGACTCAGGTTTATCATTATCATATCGAACTAATTGACCATGAATACAGCAAGATCAGACGAGCTGCAACAAATATTCATCACAAATTTTAATACCCACCAAACGTCAGCAGAAAAAACTTTTTCTCCCTAAGTGAACTTTATGAGCTGTCAAAACTTAAGCATCAAAACTGATTAAGGGGGATGTTCCTTAGACATAGTTCTGACATGTGAGAGTGAAGCGAAGAAATAAAGTGTGGTTTTCATATTTTATCAAATGAAGGAATATTTAACAATAAAAATAATTAAGTGCTTAAATTCAGTAAACTGTTCCATATTCTGGTACCAAATTGGATACAAGTACAGACTAACTATACTGCACAGAAAATAGTGCTCAGCTCAAAATAATATGAAGATCTGACCCATACCTAAACATGCTTGTGATTAGCATTCCGACAAATATGATGTTCACAGGCAACCAAACTTTGATTAACTTCCATGTTAATGGTTCAGTTGGGATAACACCAGAGAGGGACAGTGCAGAAACTATGGTCACTGATACAATGTTCTGCAGTAAAACGTGATGAAGACACTATCAATGTCACCCAACCATCATAGAAACAACGCAGAAGGAAAACACAATTGCATGAGATGTATACAGTCAGTAATACAAAATTACCTGGTAAATCATGAGGAATATTCCAGCGTTGAAACCATAGCCAGACAACACAAACTTATTAACTAAAATCATGCTGCAGGATGCTATGCAGTAAGCAAAACCAGACAGAAGAGACTGATTCTGAATGTTTGGGAACCTGAGTAAGTGTGAAGGCATATCTCTATCTTTTGAGGCCTTAACATCTTCCAGGTCTGTGTCATCAACACAGGAAGTTCCCATCATAGATCTGGAGAATATATGAGCCAGAAATACAACGGGTTGTGTTAGCTTGCATGATGATTGCTTCCAAGATATTTCCGTTGACGAGAATAAGGTTCAGAAGATGTTTTCAGATTATTTTGTTTTTTTAAGACACTACTGATCAAGGGAAGCTTACATGCCTGTTGCCAATGTCTGGTGCTTTTCTCCCAGGAGGGCCGTCGGGATCAACATGAATGACTAACGGAGGGTTTCTGCAAGATAATGGAACTCTTCCAATCAACAGTAATCCAATTATTAAATCAATTTTCGCTGGCTTATATCTTGTGAAGCATCTTAAATTAAAATCTGAACCCATGGACCAAGCATGTGTATTACACCAATGGCACTTCAAAACGCATCATACTAGAGGATAACTATAAGCATTTGCATTCTCCTAAAGAGTCACCATGCTAGGCTAAATTGATCAATTTCAGTGGGGTTGTCCAGTTATAGTTAGCTTCAGGACTAGTACTGCACCTGCTGCAAAACTATCCAGCCAATGGTACTAGTATTGAACATAATTCGACAGGACTGCACTGAGCAGTACATAAGTCGTCAACCTAGTACGCTCTGCAAGTAATTCCTATTTATTTGGAGCTTGGAGGGGCTAAAAGCCAAACTGCGACGAACTGAAATGAGGTTTCGCATGCCTGCACGCTTCAGAAGTAACCTGAAGTCGAGCTAATCGTCAGAAATGTACAAGGAAGAATCCGATTAACAATTTGGCGCTTCAGGTATCGAATCGCAAGTTCAGGAAACCAAGCGAACCTTTGAGCAGCCCAACCTAAGCACTACGGCTCCTAATCGGAAGCAAGGCACAACTAAACCGGCGTGAAATCTCAACCGCCGTATCCGAATGGATCATCGGAGCTCAGGTGAGCCACCGGGCGAGGCAACTGGCGCGGGAGATGGCCGTACGTGGAGGTTGGGAGAACGAGAGAGGTCGACCGGGAGCTCACCTGGAAGCCATGGCGACGGAGCAAGGTCCCCGGGGAAACCGAGCGGCTCCCTCGTGGCCCACGGCGACGGTGGCGGGACCGCGCCGGCGAGGTGCTCGGCGGTATAGCGCGGCGGAGGAGCTGGAAGCGGCGGCGACTCGGAAAGTAACGGAAGGGGGGCTGCTTGGCTTTTAAAATATCCGGCGGAAGAAGGAACGTTCGCAGGCTGACCGGTGGGCCCCCACCGAGTTGATACAGCTGAACCAGCTTGGCTTTGCGCCCCTGCGGCTGCTGCTTATAATCTTCGGCGCGCTGCGGCATCGGCCGTCTCGTCGCTGAGTGCCGGGTCCCGCTTGCTCACTGGTCCATGTTTCAGTGACTGGGAAGGAAGGCAACCGAGCTCGCGGCAGTGGTTGCGCTGTGCTGCGGATGTTGAGTCTGGTAGTATTTGTTTCTCCCTTTTATTTTGGGCGTGCAAAGTTTTTATGAATTGAGCAAAATGAAGTGGCGTGTTTCGTGTGGACGTGACCGTCCGTTCATTGCAGAGAGCCAGGAACAAGGCAGAAAAATAATCTCAAAAAAAAGGAACAAGGCAGAAAAATAATTTTATGAGGCCACATCTGTTAAAGATTGACAAAGTTCATTCTGGGTCGGCTGAGGAGCAGTGGCGACGGAAAATATGGGTGTTGAGGAGGGCCGTCTAGAAGAAAGTTTTTTATAATTGTGTTGTTCATATGCCAGTCTAAGCGCCGGCTCAAATTTGCGTCGGTAGCGTGTTAGCCGCTAGATGCCAGTAGCCATTGGATTTAGCAAAAGAACGGTTCACCCAGAGACCTTCGTCCTCCTCATGCATCTTGCGCTCGCGTAGCTCCCCAGCATCTCGCCGTCTCGCGTACCTTCCCTCGTCGCCGTGCTCGCCTTCCACTCGCGCCGCCCACGCTTATCCTCGGCCTAGTGCCCACCGGCAACCTGCCTTCTCCTGTCGCCGGTTGGCTCATAGCTCGTAGCATAGGGGCAAGTTGCAGCAAAAAATAGAGAAGCAGCTCACCGTGGTCATCGTCAAGGAAAGAAACCCCGCGGTTCCAACAAAAATTGTGGCCCACCGGTCGGTAGCCGTCCCCAGCGTCACCCGTCGTCATCAAGTGGTTGCAGCTCCGGCGTACAAGATTGTAGCAAACGCCAACGGTTGTAGCTTTGCGCGCGCATGGTTGTACCTTGTGCATGACATGGTTGTAGCATTCTTCGATGAAGGCGCCGATGGTTGCAACTCCTGTGTGCACAGTTGTAGCAACACCGATGCAACACTGACGACGTCGATGTCGCCGTGTTGCAGCAAAACGTCGCCGGCGGGGATGCATGGATGTCGTTCTTTGTAGCATTCTCATTCTCCGGTTCCAGCATCGCCGTTTGCCGATTCGAGCAATTCAGGAAGTCGGTTGTAGGACTGGAGGGATTCACGGGATGACGTCGGGTGCGCAACAAATTTTGTAGCCGGATCCAGCAAAATTGGCCGGCGGTTTCAACAAATTTGCTCGCCATTCCAGCACACACCTCTGGACGTTTGGTGTGATGTAGCAAAACGCCACACTGATTATAATAGGATGAGATGTCGGTTCAAGCACGTAGAAAAAAACATGATGCTGGTTGTTGCTCAGAACAGCACCATTGATGACCTGCAAGTGCACATGGCTATGTAGTAATTTTGCGATAAGTAAGATTTGTCGATCCCACTGCGAACGAATAGGATACCACCACAATCCCCGTAGCCGCATTGTCACTTAACACAACCCCGCTCACATCCAAACCGAAGTTTGGAAATAGTTCACGTAAGTAGGTTGTCGAGGAACAATAAAAGGAAGAACTAAGTACCAGAACAAAAGAAAAATAAATGCTAAACTAAACAATGGAAATAAACTAAGTGAAATATGTTATGTTTTAGATGAGATTGCTGACATCTAGGTACGTTCTCGTTAAGTACGGGCACAGAACAGAGTTAAACTTTACAACTATATCACGTGATGGCTAAGTCAGTATCTGCATTATAGGATACGATCATCTATGGATGGTGGACGGTCCCTCACATAATGTTATCCCTCAAGATGTGCTGTATTGAGATAATTCATTCATCCTACTTTTTGTATCATGCCTACGGTGGTTAATGTAAAGATATTAAGGTTCTCGTGGTCATGAGGACCGGACAAAGGCATTACTCCCTTCGGTCCTTTTTACTCTGCATATTAGATTTCTGTCAAGTCAAACTTTGCAAAGTTTGACCAAATTTATATAAAAAAATACCAACATCTACAATACCAAATATATATATATATACATATATATATATATATAATATGAAACTACATTTCATAATTAATCTAACAATATTGATTTGGTATTATGAATGTTGGTACTTTTTCCTATAAATTTGGTAAAGTAGAAATAGTTTGACTTGGGACAAAACTTATATGCGAACTAAAAAGGACCGAAGGGAGTAAGTTCTATAGACAATCGTGCTCCTACAACAATTGTGTTCCCCTTAAGATGCATGCACCTGTCACGTTGCAGGTCTGTCGGTTTCCGCAACCATCTATCAACTTCATGTCTGGCCTAAGAGTTGAACGTCTTCAATTACACCAATGGATTGAACGTGTCCAATCACTAAATTACCGCAAACATAAATAAGCAACACACATAAATAGACTAAACATATCAAATAATCAACTAATTGACCAACCCATGACCAACAATTACTCAAATAACATCACATAAAAGGGGGTTAAAGGGTTGTTACCCATCACGGACACCGTGATGGAGGAGGAAGAAGGGGTGGTGATGGTGGTGATGGAGGCGCTGCGGCGGCGGATGGTGGTGGTGATGATGCGGTGGCGACGGCCACCCACTAGCGGTGGCTCCCCTTTCGGTCCCCCTCTTGGTTGCCCCCACTACTGCATAAAGGTCCTAACACGACACATGTACATGAGACCAATCGACCGAATTATGTGAGATGCATAAATCACAAACAGTACGATAATGAAACTGTCACCAATAAAATGAACTGTGTGCGATGGCCGGTCCATCAAGCACGATTCAGATTATAGTTGCATGTGCGAATCGTGGCATACAGTTGATCCATATGAACTATTTACGATGAGCCAGAAGAACACAAATGATTACTCGGGACAAGATGTGTGCGATAAACGACATACATGTCACTCAGATGAACTGTTTGCAATGATCCAAAAGAACACAAACGATTCGGCTTACCAAGATGTGTGTGACATCCGGCAAATAGATCAATCATTAGAATTGTGTGGGATTGCCGGCAATAATACATACAATTCTTGCTAATAAGTTGTGTGTGTTGTTGCAAACACTTGTTGGTAAAAAATTGCCAGTGATTGATGAAATTATTACCGCTGGTTTCCGCAGTTTAATCCATATGCGATGTGATTTGCTATGTTTGCACAACATTTATACTATGTCTATAGAACAAGAACATGATTGCATAATAAAAATAAACATCTAATTACATATTGCATACACCTCAATAAACAATTACATGCATACCAGATTAGGAGACACGATCATCAACTTCTTGTGACGCTCGACGCCACTGCTCTGCTTGTGGCTCGATCCCTCGCCCGAGGCAGGACGAAGGCACTTCCTCATGTCAACGATCCATCTGTACATCGCGTAGTTTGTGTATGTGTGCTTGACTGTGTACTTGACATGTTCTTCACCTAGTCTTTACACCCAGACACTGTTCCAGGCGGTCTTGTTCTTCTTGCACTCATCCTTCATGTTCCTATAGTAGGGGTCGATGATGGCTGCGGCGAGGTCAACTAGGGAGTCCTTCTTCTTCGTGCTGCCCCAGACCCTGTGCTAGCCTTGAATGTTGACAAGTTTATGGCAGGCCAAGCCCGAAGTCTCGAGCACCTTTAGATCGTTGATGGTGTCCACCATAGCGAACCTGTAGTCGAGGCTGTTGACAAACCTAGCGAAGCGCTCACAAGGCCTTATGGCCGGGCAGTAGTGGTAGGCGAGGACGTGATGGAGCACGCACAACTGGGCGACGACGACCTTCTAATCATACCCGACACGACCGCCAGTGTACTCAAGGTCGAAGCCGACCACTTGGTATTTGTCATCAGCAAGCAATTGCTCCATGGTGTTGACGGGGCGGTGGAAAAGCGGTCGATGCAGCCAATTTTCAGGCAGAGGGTGGCGCGGGGAGTTGGCAGCGGCGAGGTGGGTCAGACTTGCCGCGGCAGCGACGGGGTCGCCGGGGTCGGCCATGGCTCGAGCGGCATGCGGGCGAAAACAAAATGAAGGCGGTTGGCGCGCGGTTGGCTTTTTTAGTCTCTTATAGGTGGAGATGTATTTTTCCATCGTGATGTGTTGTATTTTACATCATTGGGAGGCAAAGATGTAAAAATTTTGCATCGGGGTTTCAAGCATCGGAGACGTAAAAGTTATTTATTTTTGCATCAATTTCTATCGGAGTTAGAGCATCTACAGCCGAACATAGCAAATATTACTCCTTAAATGCCCGCGGACACGCCCGGACAGTGAACGGGCGTGTCCGTTAGCCCCTATTTAACCGTCAGTGCAACCACACTCTTCAATTCTATTCTCATATATCCGGTCACTTGCACGTGATTGATGTAGATGAAGAGATAGAAATAAAAGAATAAATAAAGAAAGAGAAAATGTGGTCAGGGGTGGGTCAACGTCCTACATGACGAAATGCCTGAGCGCGCCAGGGCGCGTCCGCAAGCCCTCATATTCTCTCCATATTTGAGATGGATATGAGGGTTCACGGACAGCCCGGGCGTATAGGGATGATATGAGGGATCCGGTTAGGTCAAGTTTTTTCTTCACTCTTCTATACGGTCAATGACCGGCCGCGTCCGCGGGCGTACTAGAGATGGTTTGAGGCGTGCGGCACTAGATGCTCTTTAGCTGGAGGCGGACGAAGAGCACATGGAAGTGCACCTCCCTGTAATCTGAACCACAATCGATGTCCATTGAGATGCGGAATTGAAATCCTTTTTAATTTCCCTACTGAACCAATACAGTATTAATACTCACATGACATTGTAGCGAAGTAAAGACGAGTTGCTTTTTGGATTGTTAATGGTACGTCAGAAGTAAATGTGCATTGACTTTATGTCCACACATGGTTAATTCATGCGTGTTGGTAGAGAAAGGATGTCAGATAGTTACTACGTAATAAATGTTTTGGAGCTCACAGGTATGCCACAGTTTAATAAATGAAACCAAATGGGGGTATGTAATGTAATTAGAGTTAATTCATCTTTGCTGGACCATGAAGATAAACGGTTACATACAGCTGTACTAATAAATCAGCAGGTAATGTCAGTAAAACATAACTTTTTTATGGCAGAAAAAGTTCTGAGATTAGTATAAGTAAATTTTCTAGAATTATTATCATTGAGTTCTGACGTTTCACTAGAAATAAAAAATGAAAGACATAATTTCATGGAATTTGTACCATGAGTTTTCCAAGAATTACAACACTGGAATTATCATTCTTTCTTTTGAAATTTTAACAATCATGAAATTCAATATTTACTTTAATTATCCCATGACAAGATTCTCAGTTTATAGAAGAGACATAACTTAATGGAAATATATTTGATTTCACATTTCCTAAACCTTGGAAATTATTCAAATGCATTAAACATAAATTATTTTCAAACTTGAAACTATATTACAATTTTAAAACTGGTACGAAAACAGAAACTTGTGAAAGATATTTTTAGAGTTCAAATAATATTGCATTTAAAGAACTTGGGACAAACTGAATATTAGACGTGTTGCATGATACAAAACTCTGAAATCAACAAAATCTACATGCATATGATTCACAATTTAATGAGTCGTTGTTGGTTGTTGGGGGTTGGCACGAGAGCATGGGATGAATGTGCCAGGAGAGGGACAGACTGCGTAGACAATATCTTCTTATACTATTTATACAAGAAAATGTAGAACGAACTATAACAGAGAATACAAGTATGCTAAGAGCATCTCCAGTCGCGCCTCCAACAGGCCCCCAGGCCCCTTTTTTGTCGCCGGCGCCAAAAATCCAGCCCAGACACACCCCTAGAAGCCCATTTTTGTCGGCTCGGGCCGATTTTGGCGCCAGCGGACCCAAGCCGAACTCGGTGCGCTGGGAATGCACGGGGGCGCCGGGGGAAACGATTTTGGCGCAAAATGGAGTGGGTCCGCCGAGTCAACGACTCGCCGCCTTCGTCGTCCTTATCGCCTCGGTTCCCGCGGGAATTGATAACCCACAAGTATAGGGGATCACAATAGTTTTCGAAGGTAGAGTATTCAACCCAAATTTATTGATTCGACACAAGGGGAGCCAAAGAATATTCTCAAGTATTAGTAGCTGAGTTGTCAATTCAACCACACCTGCAAACTTAATATCTGCAGCAAAGTGTTTAGTAGCAAAGTAATATGATAGTAGTGGTAACGATAGCAAAAGTAACGGTAACAAAAGTAATATTTTTAGGTTTTGTAGTGATTGTAACAGTAGCAACGGGAAAGTAAATAAGCGAAGAACAATATATGGAAAGCTCGTAGGCATTGGATCGGTGATAGAGAATTATGCCGGATGCAATCGATCATGTAACAGTCATAACCTAGGGTTGAAGGAAATATGCCCTAGAGCCAATAATAAAGTTATTATTTATTTCCTTATTTCATGATAAATGTTTATTGTTCATGGTAGAATTGTATTAACCGGAAACATAATACATGTGTGAATACATAGACAAACAGAGTGTCACTAGTATGCCTCTACTTGACTAGCTAGTTAACCAAACATGGTTATGTTTCCTAACCATGAACAAAGAGTTGTTATTTGATTAACGGGATCACATCATTAGGAGAATGATGTGATTGACATGACCCATTCCATTAGCTTAGCACCTGATCGTTTAGTATGTTGCTATTGCTTTCTTCATGACTTATACATGTTCCTATGACTATGAGATTATGCAACTCCCGTTTACCGGAGGAACACTTTGTGTGCTACCAAACGTCACAACGTAACTGGGTGATTATAAAGGAGCTCTGCAGGTGTCTCCAAAGGTACATGTTGGGTTGGCGTATTTCGAGATTAGGATTTGTCACTCCGATTGTCGGAGAGGTATCTCTGGGCCCTCTCGGTAATGCACATCACATAAGCCTTGCAAGCATTGCAACTAATGAGTTAGTTGCGAGATGATGTATTACAGAACGAGTAAAGAGACTTGTCGGTAACGAGATTGAACTAGGTATTAAGATGCCGACGATCGAATCTCGGGCAAGTAACATACCGATGACAAAGGGAACAATGTATGTTGTTATGCGGTCTGACCGATAAAAGATCTTCGTAGAATATGTAGGAACCAATATGAGCATCCAGGTTCCGCTATTGGTTATTGACCGGAGACGTGTCTCAGTCATGTCTACATTGTTCTCGAACCCGTAGGGTCCGCACGCTTAAGGTTTCGATGACAATTATATTATGAGTTTATTGGTTTTGATGTACCGAAGTTAGTTCAGAGTCCCGGATGTGATCACAGACATGACGAGGAGTCTTGAAATGGTCGAGACATAAATATTGATATATTGGACGACTATATTCAGACACCGGAAGTGTTCCGGGTGATTTCGGAGAAAACCGGAGTGCCGGAGGGTTACCGGAACCCCCCGGGAGAAGTAATGGGCCATATGGGCCTTAGTGGAGAGAGAGAAGGGCAGCTAGGGTGGGCCGCGCGCCTCCTCCCCCCTGGTCCGAATTGGACTAGGAGATGGGGGGGGGGGGCGGCGCCCCCCTTTCCTTCTCCCTCCCCACTTCCTTCCCCCTCCTAGTAGGAGTCCTACTCCTACTAGGAGGAGGACTCTTCCTTGGCGCGCCATAGGGCCGGCCGGCCTCCTCCCCTTGCTCCTTTATATATGGGGGCAGGGGCACCCCTAGACACACAAGTTGATCCACGTGATCGTTTTCTTAGCCGTGTGCGGTGCCCCCTTCCACCATAATCCTCGATAATATTGTAGCGGTGCTTAGGCGAAGCCCTGCGACGGTAGAACATCAAGATCGTCACCACACCGTCATGCTGACGGAACTCTTCCCCGACACTTTGCTGGATCGGAGTCCGGGGATCGTCATCGAGCTGAACGTGTGCTAGAACTTGGAGGTGCTGTAGTTTCGGTGCTTGATCGGTCGGGCCGTGAAGACGTACGACTACATCAACCGCGTTGTCCTAACGCTTCCGCTGTCGGTCTACGAGGGTACGTAGAAAACACTCTCCTCTCTCGTTGCTATGCATTACCATGATCTTGCGTGTGCGTAGGAATTTTTTTGAAATTACTACGTTCCCCAACAGTGGCATCCGAGCCTAGGTTTTATGCGTTGATGTTATGCACGAGTAGAACACAAGTGAGTTGTGGGCGGTATAAGTCATACTGCTTACCAGCATGTCATACTTTGGTTCGGCGGTATTGTTGGATGAAGCGGCCCGGACCGACATTACGCGTACGCTTACGCGAGACTGGTTCTACCGACGTGCTTTGCACACAGGTGGCTGGCGGGTGTCAGTTTCTCCAACTTTAGTTGAACCGAGTGTGGCTACGCCCGGTCCTTGTGAAGGATAAAACAACACCAACTTGACAAACTATCGTTGTGGTTTTGATGCGTAGGTAAGAACGGTTCTTGCTAAGCCCGTAGCAGCCACGTAAAACTTGCAACAACAAAGTAGAGGACGTCTAACTTGTTTTTGCAGGGCATGTTGTGATGTGATATGGTCAAGACGTGATGAGATATAAGTTGTTGTATGAGATGATCATGTTTTGTTATCGGTAACTGGCAAAAGCCTTATGGTCGTCTCTTTATTGCATAAGATGCAAGCGCCAAATAATTGCTTTACTTTATCGCTATGCGATAGCAATAGTTGCAAGAGCAATAGTTGGCGAGACGTCCACGTG
Source organism: Triticum aestivum (assembly GCF_018294505.1). Taxonomy (NCBI): domain Eukaryota; kingdom Viridiplantae; phylum Streptophyta; class Magnoliopsida; order Poales; family Poaceae; genus Triticum; species Triticum aestivum. Next base: position 475,184,829 of record NC_057812.1, on the reverse strand, counting down.
CACATTGATATAGATCAAGATGATGGAGATCATGGTGTCATGTCGGTGACGATAGAGATCATGACGGTACTTTGGAGACGGAGATCAAAGCCACAAGATGATGATGGCCATATCATGTCACATATTTTGATTGCATATGATGTTTATCTTTTATGCATCTTATTTTCCTTTGATTGACGGTAGCATTATAAGATGATATCTCACTAAATTTCAAGATAAAAGTGTTCTCCCTGAGTATGCACCGTTGCCAAAGTTTGTCGTGCCCAGACACCACGTGATGATCGGGTGTGATAAGCTCTACGTCCATCTACAACGGGTGCAAGACAGTTTTGCACATGCGGAATACTCAGGTTAAACTTGATGAGCCTAGCATATGCAGATATGACCTCGGGACACTGAGACCGAAAGGTCGAGCGTGAATCATATAGTAGATATGATCAACATAGTGATGTTCACCATTGAAAGCTACTCCATTTCACGTGATGATCGGTTATGGTTTAGTTGATTTGGATCACGTGATCACATAGAGGATTAGAGAGATGTCTATCTAAGTGGGAGTTCTTAAGTAATATGATTAATTGAACTTAAATTTATCATGAACTTAGTCCTGGTAGTATTAGCATATCTATGTTGTAGATCAATAGCTCGCGTTGTTGCTTCCCTATGTTTATTTTGATATGTTCCTAGAGAAAAACTATGTTGAAAGATGTTAGTAGCAATGATGCGGATTGGATCCGTGATCTGAGGTTTATCCTCATTGCTGCACAAAAGAATTATGTCCTTGATGCACCGCTAGGTGACAGACCTATTGCAGGAGCAAATTCAGACGTTATGAACGTTTGGCTAGCTCAATATGATGACTACTTGATAGTTTAGTGCACCATGCTTAACGGCTTAGAATCGGGACTTCAAAGACATTTTGAACATCATGGACCATATGAGATGTTCCAGGAGTTGAACTTAATATTTCAAGCAAATACCCGAGTTGAGAGATATGAAGTCTCCAACAAGTTCTATAGCTAAAAGATGGAGGAGAATCGCTCAATTAGTGATCATGTGCTCAGATTGTCTGGGTGCTACAATCGCTTGAATCAAGTGGGAGTTAATCTTCCAGATAAATAGTGATTGACAGAATTCTCTAGTCACCATCACCAAGTTAGTAGAACTTCGTGATGAACTATAATATGCAAGGGATAACGGAAACGATTCCCAAGCTCTTCATGATGCTAAAATCGATGAAGGTAGAAATCAAGAAAAACATCAAGTGTTGATGGTAGACAAGACCACTAGTTTCAAGAAAAGGGCAAGAAGAAGAAGAAGAACTTCAAAAAGAACAGCAAGCAAGTTGCTTCTCAAGAGAAGAAACCCAAATCTGCACCTAAGCCTGAGACTAAGTGCTTCTACTGCAAAGGGATTGGTCACTGGAAGCGGAACTACCCCAAGTATTTGGTGGATAAGAAAGGATGGCAAAGTAAACAAAGGTATATTTGATATACATGTTATTGATGTGTACTTTACTAGTGTTCATAGAAACCCCTCAGTATTTGGTACTAGTTCAGTTGCTAAGATTAGTAACTCGAAACGGGAGTTGCAGAATGAACAGAAACTAGTTAAGGGTGTAGTGACGATGTGTGTTGGAAGTAGTTCCAAGATTGATATGATCATCATCGCACACTCCCTATACTTTCGGGATTAGTGTTGAACCTAAATAAGTGTTATTTGGTGTTTGCGTTGAGCATGAATATGATTTGATCATGTTTATTGCAATACGGTTATTCATTTAAATTAGAGAATAATTGTTGTTTTGTTTACATGAATAAAACCTTCTATGGTCATACACACCAATGAAAATGGTTTGTTGGATCTCGATCGTAATGATACACATATTCATAATATTGAAGCCAAAAGATGCAAAGTTAATAATGATAGTGCAACTTATTTGTGGCACTGCCGTTTAGGTCATATTGGTGTAAAGCGCATAAAGAAACTCCATGCTGATGGGATTTTGGAATCACTTGGTTATGAATCACTTGATGCTTGCGAATCATGCCTTATGGGCAAGATGACTAAAACTCCGTTCTCCGGAACAATGGAGCAAGCAACTATCTTATTGGAAATAATACATACTGATGTATGCGATCCGATGAATATTGAGGCTCGCGGCAGGTATCATTATTTTCTAATCTTCACAGATGATTTGAGGAGATATGAGTATATCTACTTGATGAAACACAAGTCTGAAACATTTGAAAAGTTCAAAGAATTTCAGAGTGATGTGGATAATCATCGTAAAAAAAATTAAAAGTTTCTACGATATGATCGCAGAAGTAGAATATTTGAGTTACGAGTTTGGTCTTCAATTAAAACAATGTGGAATAGTTTCACAAATTCATGCCACCTGGAACACCACAGCATAATGGTGTGTCCGAACGTCATAACCGTACTTTATTGGATATAGTGCAATCTATGATGTTTCTTACCGATTTACCACTATAGTTTTGGGGTTATGCATTAGAGACAGCTGCATTCACATTAAGAAGGGCACCATCTAAATCCGTTGAGACGACACCATATGAACTGTGGTTTGGCAAGAAACCAAAGTTGCCGTTTCTTAAAGTTTGGGGTTGCGATGCTTATATGAAAAAGTTTCATCCTGATAAGCTCAAACCCAAATCGGAGAAGTTCGTCTTCATAGGATACCCAAAAGAAAATGTTGGGTACACCTTCTATCACAGATCTGAAGGCAAGATATTCGTTGCTGAGAATGGATCCTTTCTAGAGAAGGAGTTTCTCTCGAAAGAAGTGAGTGGGAGGAAAGTAGAACTTGATAAGGTAACTGTACCTGCTCCCTTATTGGAAAGTAGTTCATCACAGAAATCTGTTCCTGTGACTACTACACCAATTAGTGAGGAAGCTAATGATGATGATCATGTAACTTCAGATCAAGTTACTATCAAACCTCGTAGGTCAACCAGAATAAAGATCCGCACCAAAGTGGCACGGTAATCCTATTCTAGAAGTCATGCTACTAGATCATGATGAACCTACGAACTATGAAGAAGCGATGGTGAGCCCAGATTCCGCAAAATGGCTTGAAGCCATGAAATCTGAGATGGGATCCATGTATGAGAACAAAGTGTGGACTTTGGTTGACTTGCCCGATGATCGGCAAGCAATTGAGAATAAATGGATCTTCAAGAGGAAGACGGACGCTGATAGTAGTGTTACTATCTACAAAGCTAGACTTGTCAAAAATGGTTTTTGACAAAGTTCAAGGTGTTGACTACGACGAAATTTTCTCACTCGTAGCGATGCTTAAGTCTGTCCAAATCATGTTAGCAATTGCCGCAATTTTATGAAATCTGGCAAATGGATAAACAAAACTACATTCCTTAATGGATTTAAAGAAGAGTTGTATATGATGCAACCAGAAGGTTTTGTCAATCCTAAAGGTGCTAACAAAATATGCAAGCTCCAGCGATCCATCTATGGACTGGTGCAAGCATCTCGGAGTTGGAATATACGCTTTGATAAGTTGATCAAAGCATATAGTTTTATACAGACTTGCGATGAAGCCTCTATTTACAAGAAAGTGAGTGAGAGCACTATAGCATTTCTGATAAGTATATGTGAATGACATATTATTGATCAGAAATAATGTAGAATTATTCTGCAAAGCATAAAGGAGTATTTGAAAGGAGTTTTTCGAAGAAGGACCTCGGTGAAGCTGCTTACATATTGAGCATCAAAATCTATAGAGATAGATCAAGACGCTTGATAAGTTTTTTCAATGAGTGCATACCTTGACAAGATTTTGAAGTACTTCAAAATGGAACAGTCAAAGAAAGAGTTTCTTGCATGTGTTACAAGGTGTGAAATTGAGTAAGACTCAAAGCCCGACCACGACAGAAGATAGAAAGAGAATGAAAGTCATTCCCTATGCCTCAGCCATAGGTTCTATAAAGTATGCCATGTTGTGTACCAGACCTATTGTATACCCTGTCCTGAGTTTGGCAAAGGAGTACAATAGTGATCTAGGAGTAGATCACTGGACATTGGTCAAAATTATCCTTAGTGGAATAAGGATATGTTTCTTGATTATGGAAGTGACAAAAGGTTCGTCGTAAAGGGTTACGTCGATGCAAATTTTCACACTGATCCAGATGACTCTAAATCTCAATCTGGATACATATTGAAAGTGGTAGCAATTAGCTAGAGTAGCTCTGTGCAGAGCATTGTTGACATAGAAATTTGCAAAATACTTACGGATCTGAATGTGGCAGACCCGTTGACTAAAATTCTCTCACAAGCAACACACGATCACACCTCAGTACTCTTTGGTGTTAATCACATAGCGATGTGAACTAGATTATTGACTCTAGTAAACCCTTTGGGTGTTGGTCACATGTCGATGTGAACTATGGGTCTTAATCACATGGTGATGTGAACCATTGGTATTAAATCACATGGTGATGTGAACTAGATTATTGACTCTAGTGCAAGTGGGAGACTGAAGGAAATATGCCCTAGAGGCAATAATAAAGTTATTATTTATTTCCTTATTTCATGATAAATGTTTATCATTCATGCTAGAATTGTATTAACCGGAAACATAATACATTTGTGAATACATAGACAAACAGAGTGTCACTAGTATGCCTCTACTTGACTAGCTCGTTAATCAAACATGGTTATGTTTCCTAACCATGGACAAAGAGTTGTTATTTGATTAACGGGATCACATCATTAGGAGAATGATGTGATTGACATGACCCATTCCATTAGCTTAGCACCTGATCGTTTAGTATGTTGCTATTGCTTTCTTCATGACTTATACATGTTCCTATGACTATGAGATTATGCAACTCCCGTTTACCGGAGGAACACTTTGTATGCTACCAAACGTCACAACGTAACTGGGTGATTATAAAGGAGCTCTACAGGTGTCTCCAAAGGTACATGTTGGGTTGGCGTATTTCAAGATTAGGATTTTTCACTCCGATTGTTGGAGAGGTATCTCTGGACCCTCTCGGTAATGCACATCACATAAGCCTTGCAAGCATTGCAACTAATGAGTTAGTTGCGAGATGATGTATTACAGAACGAGTAAAGAGACTTGTCGGTAACGAGATTGAACTAGGTATTAAGATACCGACAATCGAATCTCGGGCAAGTAACATACCGATGACAAAGGGAACAACGTATGTTGTTATGCGGTCTGACCGATAAAAGATCTTCGTAGAATATGTAGGAACCAATATGAGCATCCAGGTTCCTCTATTGGTTATTGACTGGAGACGTGTCTCGGTCATGTCTACATTGTTCTCGAACCCGTAGGGTCCGAACGCTTAAGGTTTCGATGACAGATATATTATGAGTTTATTGGTTTTGATGTACCGAAGTTAGTTCGGAGTCCCGGATGTGATCACGGACATGACGAGGAGTCTCGAAATGGTCGAGACATAAAGATTGATATATTGGACGACTATATTCGGACACCGGAAGTGTTCCGGGTGATTTCGGAGAAAAGCTGAGTGCCGGAGGGTTACCGGAACCCCCACGGGAGAAGTAATGGGCCATATGGGCCTTAGTGGAGAGAGAGAAGGGCAGCCAGGGTGGGCCGCGCACCTCCTCCCCCCTGGTCCGAATTGGACTAGGAGAGGGGGGGCGGCGCCCCCCTTTCCTTCTCCCTCCCCACTTCCTTCCCCCTCCTAGTAGGAGTCCTACTCCTACTAGGAGGAGGACTCCTCCTTGGCGCGCCATAGGGCCGGCCGGCCTCCTCCCCTTGCTCCTTTATATACGGGGGTAGGGGGCACCCCTAGACACACAAGTTGATCCACATGATCGTTTTCTTAGCCGTGTGCGGTGCCCCCTTCCACCATAATCCTCGATAATATTGTAGCGGTGCTTAGGCGAAGCCCTGCGACGGTAGAACATCAAGATCGTCACCACGCCGTCATGCTGACGGAACTCTTCCCCGACACTTTGCTGGATCGGAGTCCGGGGATTGTCATCGAGCTGAACGTGTGCTAGAACTCGGAGGTGCTGTAGTTTCGGTGCTTGATCGGTCGGGCCGTGAAGACGTACGACTACATCAACCGCGTTGTCATAACGCTTTCGGTGTCGGTCTACGAGGGTACATAGAAAACACTCTCCCCTCTCGTTGCTATGCATTACCATGATCTTGCGTGTGCGTAGGATTTTTTTTGAAATTACTACGTTCCCCAACAAGGGTGACACAGAACTAGCTCCAGTTCATCAATGTAATGTAGGCATGTATTCCGAATATAGTCATACATGCTTATGAAAAAGAACTTGCATAGCATCTTTTGTCCTACCCTCCCGTGGCAGCGAGGTTCTATTGAAAACTAACGGATATTAAGGCCTCCTTTTAATAGAGTACGGGACCAAAGCATTAACACATAGTGAATACATGAACTCCTCAAACTACACTCATCACGGTAAGCATCCCGATTATTGTCACTTCGGGGTTAACGGATCATAACACATAATAGGTGACTATAGACTTGCAAGATAGGATCAAGAACTCTCATATATTGATGAAAACATAATAGGTTCAGATCTGAAATCATGACACTCGGGCCCTAGTGACAAGCATTAAGCATAGCAAAGTCATAGCAACATCAATCTCAAAACATAGTGGATACTAGGGATCAAACCCTAACAAAAATAACTCGATTACATGATAAACCTCATCCAACCCATCACCGTCCAGCAAGCCTACGATGGAATTACTCACACACGGCGGTGAGCATCATGAAAATGGTGATGGAGGAAGGTTGATGATGACGATGGCGACGGATTCCCCTCTCCGGAGCCCCGAACGGACTCCAGATCAGCCCTCCCGAGAGAGTTTAGGGCTTGGTAGCGGCTCCGTGTCGTAAAACACGATGAATCCTTCTCCCTGATTTTTTTTCTCTCCGAAAGTGAATATATGGAGTCAGGGTTGAGGTCGGTGGAGCGTCAGGGGGCCCACAAGGCAGGGGGCGCGCCCAGGGGGGTAGGGCGCGCCCCCACCCTCATGGACAGGTGGAGGCCCCCCTGACGTGGATCTTTCTTCCAGTATTTTTTATATATTCCAAAATAATTCTCCGTTGACTTTCATGTCATTCTGAGAACTTTTATTTCTGCACAAAAATAACACCATGACAATTCTGCTGAAAACAGCATCAGTCCGGGTTAGTTCCATTCAAATCATGCAAGTTAGAGTCCAAAACAAGGGCAAAAGTGTTTGGAAAAGTAGATACGACGGAGACGTTCCAACTCCCCCAAGCTTAAACCTTTGCTTGTCCTCAAGCAATTCAGTTGATAAAATGAAAGTGATGAAGAAAAACTTTTACAAACTCTGTTTGCTCTTGTTGTTGTAAATATGTAAAGTCAGCATTCAGGTTTTCAGCAAAGATTATGAACTAACCATATTCACAATAACATTTAGGTCTCATGTTTACTCATATCAATGTCATAATCAACTAGCGAGCAATAATAATAAATCTCAGATGACAACACTTTCTCAAAACAATCATGATATGATATAACAAGATGGTATCTCGCTAGCCCTTTCTGATACCGCAAAACATAAATGCAGAGCACCTTTAAAGATCAAGGACTGACTAGACATTGTAATTCATGGTAAAAGAGATCCAGTCAAGTCATACTCAATGTAAACTAACAATAATGGATGCAAATGACAGCGGTGCTCTCCAACTGGTGCTTTTTAATAAGAGGATGCTGACTCAACATAAAAGTAAATGGATAGGCCCTTCGCAGAGGGAAGCAGGGATTTGTAGAGGTGCCAGAGCTCGGTTTTGAAATAGATATGAATAATATTTTGAGCGGTATACTTGTAGGGGAACGTAGTAATTTTAAAAAAATCCTACGCACACACAAGATCATGGTGATGCATAGCAACGAGAGGGGAGAGTGCTGTCCACGTACCCTCGTAGACCGAAAGCGGAAGCGTTAGCACAACGCGGTTGATGTAGTCGTACGTCTTCACGATCCGACCGATCAAGTACCGAACGTACGTCACCTCCGAGTTCAGCACACGTCCAGCCCGATGACGTCCCTTGAACTCCGATCCAGCCGAGTGTTGAGGGAGAGTTTCGTCAGCACGACGGCGTGGTGACGATGTTGACGTTCTACCGACGCAGGGCTTCGCCTAAGCACCGCTACAGTATTATCGAGGTGGACTATGGTGGAGGGGGGCACCGCACACGGCTAAGAGATCAATGATCAATTGTTGTTTCTCTAGTGTGCCCCCCTGCCCCCGTATATAAAGGAGCAAGGGGGGGTGTGGCCGGCCAAGGGAGAGGGCGCGCCAGGAGGAGTCCTACTCCCACTGGGAGTAGGACTCCCCCTTTCCTAGTCGGATTAGGACTTGAGGGGGAAGGAGTGGAGGAGAAGGAAGGAAGGGGGGGCGCCGCCCCCCTCTCCTTGTCCTATTCGGACTAGGGGGGAGGGGCGCGCGGCCAGCCCTTTGCCTCCTCTCCTCTCTTCCACCTAGGCCCACTAAGGCCCATTTGGTTCCCCGGGGGTTCCGGTAACCTCCCGGTACTCCGGTAAAATCCTGATTTTACCCGGAACACTTCCGATATCCAAACATAGGCTTCCAATATATCAATCTTCATGTCTCGACCATTTCGAGACTCCTCGTCATGTCCGTCATCACATCCGGGACTCCGAACAACCTTCGGTACATCAAAACATATAAACTCATAATATAATTGTCATCGTAACGTTAAGCGTGCGGACCCTACGGGTTCGAGAACTATGTAGACATGACCGAGACACGTCTCCGGTCAATAACCAATAGAGGAACCTGGATGCTCATATTGGCTCCTACATATTCTACGAAGATCTTTATCGGTCAGACCGCATAACAACATACGTTGTTCCCTTTGTCATCGGTATGTTACTTGCCCAAGATTCAATCGTTGGTATCTCAATACCTAGTTCAATCTCGTTACCGGCAAGTCTCTTTACTCGTTCCGTAATACATCATCCCGCAACTAACTAACTAGTTGCAATGCTTGCAAGGCTTAAGTGATGTGCATTACCGAGAGGGCCCAGAGATACCTCTCCGACAATCAGAGTGACAAATCCTAATCTCAAAATACGCCAACCCAACAAGTACCTTCGGAGACACCTGTAGAGCACCTTTATAATCACCCAGCTATGTTGTGACGTTTGGTAGCACACAAAGTGTTCCTCCGGTAAACGGGAGTTGCATAATCTCATAGTCATAAGAACATGTATAAGTCATGAAGAAAGCAATAGCAACATACTAAACGATCGTGTGCTAAGCTAACGGAATGGGTCATGTCAATCACATCATTCTCCTAATGATGTGATCCCGTTAATCAAATGACAACCCATGTCAATGGCTAGGAAACTTAACCATCTTTGATCAACGAGCTAGTCAAGTAGAGGCATACTAGTGACACTCTGTTTGTCTATGTATTCACACATGTATTATGTTTCCGGTTAATACAATTCTAGCATGAATAATAAACATTTATCATGATATAAGGAAATAAATAATAACTTTATTATTGCCTCTAGGGCATATTTCCTTCAGTATCCCACTTGCACTAGAGTCAATAATCTAGATTACACGGTAATGATTCTAACACCCATGGAGCCTTGGTGTTGATCATATTTTGCTTGTGGAAGAGGCTTAGTTAACGGGTCTGCAACATTCAGATCCGTATGTATCTTGCAAATTTCTATGTCTCCCGCCTGGACTAGATCCCGGATGGAATTGAAGCGTCTCTTGATGTGCTTGGTTCTCTTGTGAAATCTGGATTCCTTCGCTGAGGCAATTGCTCCAGTATTGTCACAAAATATTTTCATTGGACCCGATGCACTAGGTATGACACCTAGATCGGATATGAACTCCTTCATTTGCTGCTTCCGAAGCAGCTATGTACTCCGCTTCACATGTAGATCCCGCCATGACGCTTTGTTTAGAACTGCTCCAACTGACAGCTCCACCGTTCAATGTAAACATGTATCCAATTTGCGATTTAGAATCGTCCGGATCAGGGTCAAAGCTTGCATCAACGTAACCATTTACGATGAGTTCTTTGTCACCTCCATAAACGAGAAACATATCCTTAGTCCTTTTCAGGTACTTCAGGATGTTCTTGACCGCTGTCCAGTGATCCACTCCTGGATTACTTTGGTACCTCCCTGCTAGACTTATAGCAAGGCACACTCAGGTCTAGTACACAACATTGAATACATGATAGAGCCTATGGCTAAAGCATAGGGAACATCTTTCATTTTCTCTCTATCTTCTGCAGTGGTCGGGCATTGAGTCTTACTCAACTTCACACCTTGTAACATAGGCAAGAACCCTTTCTTTGCTTGATCCATTTTGAACTTCTTCAAAACTTTGTCAAGGTATGTGCTTTGTGAAAGTCCAATTAAGCATCTTGATCTATCTCTATAGATCTTAATGCCCAATATATAAGCAGCTTCACCGAGGTCTTTCATTGAAAAACTCTTATTCAAGTATCCCTTTATGCTATCCAGAAATTCTATATCATTTCCAATCAGCAATATGTCATCCACATATAATATCAGAAATGCTACAGAGCTCCCACTCACTTTCTTGTAAATACAGGCTTCTCCAAAGGTCTGTATAAAACCAAATGCTTTGATCACACTATCAAAGCGTTTATTCCAACTCCGAGAGGCTTGCACTAGTCCATAAATGGATCGCTGGAGCTTGCACACTTTGTTAGATCCCTTTGGATCGACAAAACCTTCCGGTTGCATCATATACAACTCTTCTTCCAGAAATCCATTCAATTATGCAGTTTTGACATCCATATGCCATATTTCATAATCATAAAACGCGGCAATTGCTAACATGATTAGGACAGACTTAAGCATCGCTACGGGTGAGAAGGTCTCATCGTAGTCAATCCCTTGAACTTGTCGAAAACCTTTCATAACAAGTCGAACTTTGTAGACAGTAACATTACCGTCAGCGTCAGTCTTCTTCTTAACGATCCATTTATTCTCAATTGCTTGCCGATCAACTGGCAAGTCAACCAAAGTCCACACTTTGTTCTCATACATGGATCCCATCTCAGATTTCATGGCTTCAAGCCATTTTGCGGAATCTGGGCTCACCATCGCTTCTTCATAGTTCGTAGGTTCATCATGATCTAATAGAATGAATTCCAGAACAGGATTACCATACCACTCTGGTGCGGATCTTACTCTGGTTGATCTACGAAGATCAGTAGCAACTTGGTCTGACGTTTCATGATCATCATCATTATTAACTTCCTCACTAGTTGGTGTAGGTGTCACATAAACCGATTTCTGTGATGTACTACTTTCCAATAAGGGAGCAGGTATAGTTACCTCATCAAGTTCTACTTTCCTCCCACTCATTTCTTTCGAGAGAAACTCATTCTCTAGAAAGGATCCATTCTTGGCAACGAATGTCTTGCCTTTGGATCTTTGATAGAAGGTGTACCCAACAGTCTCCTTTGGGTATCCTATGAAGACACATTTCTCCGATTTGGGTTCGAGCTTATCAGGTTGAAGCTTTTTCACATAAGCATCGCAGCCCCAAACTTCCAGAAACTACAACTTTGGTTTCTTGCCAAACCATAGTTCATAAGGCGTCGTCTCGATGGATTTCGATGGTGCCCTATTTAACGTGAATGCGGCCGTCTCTAAAGCATAACCCCAAAACGATAGCGGTAAATCTGTAAGAGACATCATAGATTGCACCATGTCTAGTAAAGTACGATTACGACGTTCGGACACACCATTATGCTGTGGTGTTCCGGGTGGCGTGAGTTGCGAAACTATTCCGCATTGTTTCAAATGTAGACCAAACTCGTAACTCAAATATTCTCCTCCATGATCAGATCGTAGAAACTTTATTTTCTTGTTACGATGATTTTCAACTTCACTCTGGAATTCTTTGAACTTTTCAAATGTTTCAGACTTATGGTTCATCAAGTAGATATACCCATATCTGCTTAAATCATCTGTGAAGGTGAGAAAATAACGATATCCGCCACGAGCCTCAACATTCATCGGACCACATACATCTGTATGTATGATTTCCAACAAATCTGTTGCTCTCTCCATAGTACCGGAGAACGACGTTTTAGTCATCTTGCCCATGAGGCATGGTTCGCAAGTACCAAGTGATTCATAATCAAGTGGTTCCAAAAGTCCATCAGTATGGAGTTGCTTCATGCGCTTTATATCGATATGACCAAAACGGCAGTGCCACAAATAAGTTGCACTATCATTATCAACTCTGCATCTTTTGGCTTCAACATTATGAATATGTGTATCACTACTATCGAGATTCATCAAAAATAGACCACTCTTCAAGGGTGCATGACCATAAAAGATATTACTCATATAAATAGAACAACCATTATTCTCTGATTTAAATGAATAACCGTCTCGCATAAAACAAGATCCAGATATAATGTTCATGATCAATGTTGGTGTCAAAACCGGCGGATCTCGGGTAGGGGTCCCGAACTGTGCGTCTAAGGCGGATGGTAACAGGAGGCAGGGGACATGATGTTTTACCCCAGGTTCGGGCCCTCTTGATGGAGGTAAAACCCTACGTCCTGCTTGATTTATTCTTGATGATATGAGTATTACAAGAGTTGATCTACCACGAGATCGGAGAGGCTAAACCCTAAAAGCTACCCTATGTTATGATTGTATGTTGTCCTACGGACTAAAACCCTCCGGTTTATATAGACACCGGAGGGGGCTAGGGTTACACAAGGTCGGTTACAAAGGAGGAGATATCCATATCCGTACTGCCTAGCTTGCCTTCCACGCCAAGTAGAGTCCTATCCGGACACGAGGCGAAGTCTTCAATCTTGTATCTTCATAGTCCAACAGTCCGGCCAAAGGATATAGTCCGGCTGTCCGGAGACCCCCTAATCCAGGACTCCCTCAGTAGCCCCTGAACCAGGCTTCAATGATGATGAGTCCGGCGCGCAGTGTTGTCTTCGGCATTGCAAGGCGGGTTCCTCCTCCGAATATACCACGGAAGAATTTGAACACAAGGATAGTGTCCGACCCTGCAAAAATAAGTTCCACATGCCATCGTAGAGAGAATAATATTTCCACAAATCTAATCTGCTGACACGTTTTGACAACATGACATCATGCCATGGCCCGTTAATTATTCGAACCATCTTTCCTTAACCAGCCCTACACCTAACGCGAGGTGGTTTCTTGACACGTCTTGTCAAAGCAGAGATCGTGTTCCCCTTATTACGGGATTCTCATCAATACGGACGTGGGTAACCCAACCGCGCTTAGGACTCCTAGATTTTAGGCAAGTCCCAAGTGGCCACGAGGAGGACGCTTGATATTCACCCTCTTTATAAAGGGACAAGGCTTTTACTTTTTTCCTCCCGTGCTCAATCGAATCCTTCCCCCACCTTGAGTTCTAACACCCAAAGCCCAGGTCAGGTGCTTCGGACCTTCAATCATGTCCAGATCCAGCCTCCAGGGCCGGTGGATGCCCTCCTCCGTCACGGAAGAGGATATCAAGAAGTTGAGGGAGGCAAGATTCTTGACCGTCGAAGTTTCGCATCGGCTGCCTGCCCGAGGGCAGGTCGTCCCTACTCCTGAACCCAATGAAGACGTCATGTTCATCTCCCACTTCCTCCGAGGACTAGGCCTCACTCTAGATCCCTTCGTTAGGGGTTTGATGTTCTATTACGGGCTAGATTTCCACGATCTAGCCCCGGATTCCCTTCTCCATATCTCGGCATTTATTGTCGTATGTGAGGCCTTCCTCCGCATTACCCCTCACTTCGGCCTGTGGCTCAAGACCTTCGATGTGACGCCGAAGACGGTCGAGGGGCAGCATGCAGCGTGCGGAGGTGCATTAATAAGCAAGATCGCTGGAGCTCCATGGCCAAAGGGTTCCTTTCCAGAGGTGTCCGGATTATGGCAACGGGAGTGGTTCTATGTCACCGCTCCCAGAAGCGCCAACTGGGTAGCTTCCCCCGCCTTTCGCTCGGGCCCCTCACCACAACTAATGTCATGGTTCAGCAGGGGGCCGAGTTGGGGTCCAGCCAAGGATGTGCCCATACTGCAGAGCCGCATCCGAGATCTCTTCGAGGGAGATTTTAGTTTGGTTATGGTAGTGCAAGTCATGCTGGTTCGTCGAGTCCAGCCTTGCAAACACCGGCCCCTCCGTATGTGGGAATTCAACCCGGAAGGACCGCGCACTATCCAGAACTTCCTCGGCCTGACGCACGAGGAGTTGTACAAATCGTTCTTCGGACCCCAAGCAGAGTGTCCGGACACCACCGAGGACGTGGGCCTAAGCAGCAACCGCACCGCGGCCCAAGTAAGTAATCCCACGGCCGAACACACCGTCTTTTTATTTATCATGACATCATTCTGAAGAGTCGCTCTTTGACCAGGACTGGATAGCAAAGGCGAAGATGATCCGGTGTTCGGCCCCCCTTCCTGAAGGCTTGGACAATCCGGTGCTGGAAAAGATGCTCGAGCCAGCACCCTGCCCGGTGCCCTCAAAGGAAGATGAAGTGGGGAATAAAGAGGGCGAAAGCGGGCCTCCACCGCTACCTATTCCAACAGAGGGAACGAGCGCCTCCGTGAAGGAGGATAACCAAGGGGAAGAATCTGACGTTCCCTCGCCCCGAGGGAGGAAGAGGACTACCTCTGAAGATCCGGAAACCAAAGTTTCAAAACGGGAGAAGAAAACTTCACCAGAGGGTCCTGCCTCGGAGGGTGCTCTTGCCGCACAAAGTCCGCGCGGGGATCAACCCTCTAACAAGCTGTAAGTAATCGAAAAGTACTTAGTAGTGAAGATATACTACCTTACCTTTGAGGAGAATGATCGAAGCATTTATCTTGAAGTTCGGATCTTATCCTTTCTCAGCAGAGCTCGTCTTCGGGGGATCTTCTTCCGGAGATGATGGAGAGTGAAACGCCTCCCCCGGATTCCCCGACTCAAGAAGCGGGTGACCTTGAAGTGTCGTCGCGGAGGGTCACTCTGGATCCGGTGAGGCCAGAAGATAATCCTATGGCCGCCCGAAGTCCCCAGTATCCGGCTCTTGAAGAGAGCAACCAAAAGAATCCGGCACTGTCTGGTATGCGGTTGGACGTACTGAGGGATCTGCTAGAGCGAGCCACTATCTCAAAAGAGCATCATACATTGATGGGTACGGTGATTGAAAGGATTTCGTCCGCCGAAAGCGGGTTGCATGAAGCCTTTATGAGTCTACTGACGGGCTTTGAGGTACGTGAAATGATATACATTTGTGATAGTACCGCACATTTTTAGGTGTGTCGTGTGTAGATAGTAGCCCCTAAGACTCTGGTTGTCATCGAGAATGGTGGCGAACAGAGGATCATAGTCCCAGGTAATAACCAGACCGCCTTTATGTGCAGGTGTCTGAAGCTCTGGTGGCTAGCTGGACTAATGGGGTTGTCGAACTAAAGCGGCGACTGGATGCGGCGGATGCCGACATCGAGCTTGTTAACAAGCGGCTTGACGAGGCACAGGGTAGGTGATGTTTATAGTGAATGTCACATAGTAAGAGCAGCGTGATGCCAGTATCTTTACTATGTTGTGACTGCAGATGGAGCTGCCACCATGGAGGCCCTGCGGGCGGAGCTTGCCCGAGCCAAGGAGCAAGCAAGGAGTAGTAATGTGGCCGCTTTGAAGGCCACCTAAGAATTGAGAGCTGAGAAGGCCGCGCATAGCGAGAGCAAAGAGAAAATAGCCAAAATGGCTGTGAAGTTAAAAGACACTGCTGACCGCTGCCAGTTTCTTGAAGAAGAAAACCGGGCAAAGGCTACGGACCTCGAAAAGGCCACAATGGCGACCAAAGATACCCGCTCTGCAATGAGAGCAAAGAAGGAGGAACTGCGTGAAGCCGGGGACATTGTGGCTGGGAAGCCCTTTATGCTGCGGAGGAAGTTCGGAGATCCGCGGTATGCCCCTCTGGATCGGTTGTGGAGTTCGGCCGACGCATATCTGGACTTGGCGGTGAGCGCTGTCGATGCGGCCGAATACTTCCAAGATCAAACAGATCGTGAAGTGGACAAGCTATTCTGGTCGCAATTTAACGTCCCAGAGTGTCCGCTTCCATTGACTGACCAGCTTGCCGAATGGGCTGAACTCAATAGATCGTTCGGACTCGCCATGAGGTCTGTCGTGGATCATTTGTGGCCGGAAAGGCCAAGGCCGAACAACTATTTCAGCTTGCTGCAGCAGTTCCTTGGTGCGGTGCCATGCATTAATGCGATGAAGAGGTTAGCGTGTATGGAAGGCTCGCGGATGGCCCTTGCCCGTGTCAAAACATACTGGGCGGAGATGGATGCCACCACTGTCGCGGCGCAGGGTTCGGCCATAGGCCGAGTGGCTGCCGAGCACTATTTTGAAGAAGTTCTTGAGGGCGCTCGTTCGACAGAGGCCCAATGCTCGAAGAATGTTATGTTTGAGTGACATGTATTCCCATTGTAAAAACAACGTTTTATTGAATTTATTAAGGCTGTATTTATACTTTTTCCCAAAAGTATTGTGATGCCTCCTTTGCGGCCGTTTATGTATACATGTATATAACCTGAAAGATTGCAGTCGTCGGCTTCAGCCCCCACGCATATAATGCAGGGGTGTTCGCAGAAGACGCGTATTCACACTTAATCCAACGTCTTGGTCCTATTAAGGAGGTGATAACGCAGCGAACTAGGCAACCGTACTATAATGCTTTAACACTTTCACTTAGCCAGAGGAGTTTGATAGTGGGGCTACTATATAGCCCCTGGTGGCTCCGCACTCATCCGGATTCAGGGTGCGCACATGCCTGGCCGGGAAACGTCCCTTCATTAATGCGGAGGAATCCCGAAGATTCCAATAGGTCATCGAGTGGTTGACCAGTCTCACGCTATATCATGATAGTCAGTTTTCGGCTTTCTCTACTGAGGTGCTCGTCCAGATGAACCAGGGCACAATCGCAGTAGTTCTCCTGGTCCGCCTTAGCCGATAGAGCGGAACGTAAGGCAGCAAAACACAGGAGCCGGGCAAACCCAACATTTGACCAAAGACATGATTCGGAGCTGATGCATATAAGGCCAAACTCGCGACGCCGAACACTCCCTAAGGTATTCGGTCTTTTATGGTGTAAACCAGGCCTAAACAATGCCCTTTGTAATAAGCCCCTAGTGTCCAGGTACATGCATTATTCTGACGTGGACACATGCCAAGACGTCAGCATCCTTATCAATTGTACTGAGAATTCAAGGGATGTGTAGCAACAAGAGATAGTAAAAAAGGTTTACGCAGGGTCTTAATCTAAAAAGAATCCTTGGAACGGGTCCCTGCTGCACGTCTATGCCTGTGTCTCCGTTGTGCTGTATCCTGGACGGGTGTAGCGTGATGGTCATCTGTAAAAGAGAGGAACTTAGTTGAAAAGTTATCGCGTAAAAAGGTAGGTTATACTAAAGAAACCATGTACAATGCAAGATGAGTAAGATTGAGCCTAATTGCCACTTGTTTGCGCATGTTGAGCCCCTTGTATTGTACTAGGGGTATGGCCATCAAACCTGTATTAATTACATGTAGCTGCGCCGGACTCATCTAACCACGTCCGTGGTCTTAATGACCTGTCGAATGCTTGAGTTGGTGAGGCCGCTTTAGTGTGCGGCTGCCAAGGCGGCCGCACTGTCTTCGGCGCTCAAGGAACGCTCAATATTTCCATTTACTGTAATGATGCCGCGTGAACCGGGCATCTTAAGCGTGAGGGAAGCGTAATGCGGTATTGCATTAAAGCAAGCAAAAACATCGCGTCCGAGTAGTGCTTTATAGCCACTTTGGAACGGAGCGATGTGGAAGGTTAAATTTTCACTGCGGAAGTTATCGGGGAAGTCGAATATAACCTCTAGTAGCAGGGAGCCCTTGGAATGAGCGTCTGGACCTGGCGTTACTCCTTTAAAGGTAGCATTGTTGCGGCAAATATTTGTTGGGTCTATCCCCATTTTGCTGACTGTATCCTGATATATCAGATTGAAACTGTTGTCGCCATCCATCAGGACTTGTGTGAAGTGGTATCCGCCAATTATTGGATCTAATACCAAGGCATCCCATCCTGCATGCCGGATACTTGCCGAGTAGTCCCGATGATTGAAGGTGGTCGGTTGAGACAACCAGTGGCGGAGCTCCGCGGTGATAGGCCCTGGGGCATGCTTCTCTAAAGGTGCCGCTTTGTTTCTCCCTTTTATCACGTGTAACACGTTGACTGTTTTGACTTATGGTGGGAATTTCTTCTGTTCCCCTGTGCTTTGCTTGCGAGGCTCGTCCTCATCTTCACTTGGTGTATCCTGCCCCTTGTGTTCGGCATTGAGCTTGCCGAACTGTTTGAAGACCCAACATTCTCTGTGGGTATGATTTGCAGGTTTATCAGGGGTGTTATGGATCTGACATATTTGGTCCAGAATTTTGTTTAGGCTGGACAGTTCGTCTCTGTTGCCTTTGGAGGGCGGCTTTTGCTGACCTGGCCGAGAGCTTCTGAATTCGGCGTTTACCGCCGTGCTCTTCGGGATGTCTTCTTTATTCCGGCGCTTATTATTGCTGCGTCGTGATTTCCCGTTTCCATCCCTGACTTCGGATGTACTTGGGTCGCTGGTGCTGCATCAGGCTAACCCGTTGTCCTCGCCCGCGCAAAAGCGGGTCATGAGGCTTGTTAAAGCTGCCATTGTTCTCGGCTTTTCTTGACCGAGGTGTCTGGCAAGCCATTCGTCTCGAACGCTATGCTTGAAAGCTGCTAAGGCTTCGGCGTCCGGACAGTCGACTATTTGGTTCTTTTTAGTGAGGAACCTGTTCCAAAGTTTTTGGGCTGACTCACCGGGCTGTTGAGTTATATGACTTAAATTGTATGCATCCGGTAGTCGGACATATGTCCCTTGAAAATTTGCCTGAAAGGCGTCTTCGAGCTCTTCCCAGCTTCGGATGGAGTTTTCGGGGAGGCTTTTAAGCCAGTGCCGAGCTGGCCCCTTGAGCTTGAGGGGTAAGTACTTGATGGCGTGGAGATCGTCTCCTCGAGCCAGATGGATATGGAGGATGTAGTCCTCAATCCAGACCCTAGGGTCTGTTGTTCCGTCGTACGCCTCTATGTTTATGGGTTTGAATCCCTCTGGAAATTCATGGTCCAGCACCTCGTCGGTGAAACATAGGGGGTGTGCGGCACCCCTGTATTTGGGTGTACCGTGGTGTTCGGATGTTTGTTGTGTTGCATTGTATGTTGGAGCATGCTTGCGTGGTCCATAGATGGATCTGGTTGCGCCGTCCTTTTGATGCGAGCCCTTACGCGGATCGCGTACTGGTTTATGTGCAGCGTCGTTTGCCTCTTTTATGTTGGCTATGAGGTCGTCTATTCGACCGGATGGCCACTTTATTTTTTAATTGTGGAGGATCTAAGACCTCCTCATCGAATTCAGGTAGCAACTTTCGCTTCGGGTAGCTCTTGGTGTGGTGATTACTGCCGTACTTCGCTGCTGTGTTGAGTACTCCACTCCATCTGATTTTGAGTGTGTCTTGTGCAGCCATGAGCCTTTGCTTCTGCTTTTTCAGACTCCTCGCAGTGGCAACCAGCCTTTGATGGGCATTCTGTTGCTTCGGGTGCCTGTCCGGTGTGGTGTCGTCCGGACTGTTATCTTCGACGGAGTCGGGTTGTTCGGTTTGATTCTCCGTTTTGCCTTGGTCGGGCGATGGTTCACCCTGCTCTATCGCTGGGCCTATATGACCTCTGTTTCTGCCGAGGCAGGGTTTGGAGCGGCGCTTGTGCCACTGTTTTGACTACTTCTAGAGGGGACAATCCTTCGTTGCGTCCTTCCGTTCCTCGTCGTCATTTTCTTTGGGTGTGTCCACCATGTATACATCATATGATGAAGTGGGCATCCAGTGCCCTGTGGGCGGTGGTTCCTATTCGTCTCCTGCATCGCCGTCCATACCATCGATGTCTTCGGAGTCGAAGTCTAGCATGTCGGTTAGGTCGTCGACATTGGCTATTAAGTGGGTGGTGGGTGGGCGGTGAATTTCTTCGTCATTCGTATCCCAATCCTGCTGAACGTAGTTCGGCCAGGATTCTCCTAACAGGGAGAGAGACCTTAATGAGTTCAGTACGTCGCTGAAGGGCGAGTGCTGAAAAACATCCGTGGAGGTAAACTCCATGATCGGCGCCCAGCCAGATTCGACAGGTACGGGCGCAGGCGGTTCGGAGTCCGTGGCCGGAGAAGGATCCAGTAGTTCGGCAACACGTCTCTCGTGAAAGGTAAGGTTGTTCCTTGGCTCGATCGCCGCTGAGAGTACGGCCTCCATGGCGGGGTCTATCCACCCGTCCATGGATGGTGCGATTGGCTCCGAATTAAGGGCCGGAGCAGTCGCCGGTGCAATATCTTGAAGACTGTCCGACGACAGAGCTAAATCATGCTCATCGAGACCGTGCAGCGCACTTGGCAGGGGTTCGAATCCGTCGAAGATCAAGTCTCCGCGGATATCGGCCGTGTAGTTCAAGCTTCCAAACCTGACCTGGTGGCCAGGGGCGTAACTTCCGATCTGCTCCAGATGGCCAAGCGAGTTGGCCCGCAGTGCGAAGCCGCCGAATACGAAGATCTATCCGGGGAGAAAAGTCTCACCCTGGACTGCATCGCTATCGATGATTGAAGGAGCCATCAAGCCTAATGGCGACGACATAGAGGAACTCTCAATGAAAGCACCAATGTCGGTGTCAAAACCGACGGATCTCAGGTAGGGGGTCCCAAACTGTGCGTCTAAGGCGGATGGTAACAGGAGGCAGGGGACACGATGTTTTACCCAGGTTCGGGCCCTCTTGATGGAGGTAAAACCCTACGTCCTGCTTGATTTATTCTTGATGATATGAGTATTACAGGAGTTGATCTACCACGAGATCGGAGAGGCTAAACCCTAAAAGCTAGCCTATGGTATGATTGTATGTTGTCCTACGGACTAAAACCCTCCGGTTTATATAGACACCGTAGGGGGCTAGGGTTAAACAAGGTCGGTTACAAAGGATGAGATATCCATATCCGTACTGCCTAGCTTGCCTTCCATGCCAAGTAGAGTCCTATCCGGACATGAGACGAAGTCTTCAATCTTGTATCTTCATAGTCCAACAGTCCGGCCAAAGGATATAGTCCGGCTGTCCGGAGACCCCATAATCCAGGACTCCCTCACTCAATGCTGGCACCAAATAACAATTATTTAGGTCTAATACTAATCCCGAAGGTAGATGTAGAGGTAGTGTGCCGACCGTGATCATATCGACTTTGGAACCATTTCCCACGCGCATCGGCACCTCGTCCTTTGCCAGTGTTCGCTTAACCCGTAGTTCCTGTTTCGAGTTGCAAATATTAGCAACAGAACCAGTATCAAATACCCAGGTGCTACTGCGAGCTCTAGTAAGGTACACATCCATAACATGTATATCACATATACCTTTGTTCACCTTGCCATCCTTCTTATCCACCAAATACCTGGGGCAGTTCCGCTTCCAGTGACCAGTCTGCTTGCAGTAGAAGCACTCAGTTTCAGGCTTAGGTCCAGACTTGGGTTTCTTTTCGTGAGCAGCAACTTGCTTGCTGTTCTTCTTGAAGTTCCCCTTCTTCTTCCCTTCGCCTTTTTTCTTGAAACTAGTGGTCTTGTTGACCATCAACACTTGATGCTCCTTCTTGATTTCTACCTCCGCAGCTTTTAGCATTGCGAAGAGCTCAGGAATTGGCTTATTCATCCCTTGCATATTATAGTTCATCACGAAGCTCTTGTAGCTTGGTGGCAGTGATTGAAGAACTCTGTCAATGACACTATCAACCGGAAGATTAACTCCCAGCTGAGTCAAGTGATTATGGTACCCAGACATTCTGAGTATATGTTCACTGACAGAACTATTCTCCTCCATCTTGCAACTGTAGAACTTATTGGAGACTTCATATCTCCCAATTCGGGAATTTGCTTGAAATATTAACTTCAACTCCTGGAACATCTCATATGCTCCATGTCGTTCAAAACATCGTTGAAGTCCCGGTTCTAAGCCGTAAAGCATGGCACACTAAACTATCGAGTAGTCATCAACACGCAACTGCCAGGCATTCATAATGTCTGCAGTTGCTGGCGCAGGAGGTACACCTAGCGGAGCTTCCAGGACGTAACTCTTCTGTGCAGCAATGAGGATAATCCTCAAGTTACGGACCTAGTCCGTGTAATTGCTACCATCATCCTTCAACTTTGTTTTCTCAAGGAACGCATTAAAATTCAACGGAACAACAGCATAGGCCATCTATCTACAATCAAACATAGATAAGCAAGATACTATCAGGTACTAAGTTCATGATAAACTTAAGTTCAATTAATCATATTACTTAAGAACTCCCACTTAGAAAGACATCCCTCTAATCCTCTAAGTGATCACGTGATCCAAATCAACTAAACCATAACTGATCATCACGTGAAATGGAGTAGCTTTCAATGGTGAACATCACTATGTTGATCATATCTACTATATGATTCATGCTCGACCTTTCGGTCTCAGTGTTCCGAGGCCATATCTGCATATGCTAGGCTCGTCAAGTTTAACCTGAGTATTCTGCGTGTGCAAAACTGGCTTACACCCGTTGTAGATGGACGTAGAGCTTATCACACCCGATCATCACGTGGTGTCTGGGCACGCCGAACTTTGGCAACGGTGCATACTCACGGAGAACACTTTTATCTTGAAATTTAGTAAGAGATCATCTTATAATGCTACCGTCAATCAAAGCAAGATAAGATGCATAAAAGATAAACATCACATGCAATCAATATAAGTGATATGATATGGCCATCATCATCTTGTGCTTGTGATCTCCATCTCCGAAGCACCGTCATGATCACCATCGTCACCAGCGCGACACCTTGATCTCCATCGTAGCATCGTTGTCGTCTCGCCAATCTTATGCTTCCACGACTATCGCTACCGCTTAGTGATAAAGTAAAGCATTACAGGGCGATTGCATTGCATACAATAAAGCGACAACCATATGGCTCCTGCCAGTTGCCGATAACTCGGTTACAAAACATGATCATCTCATACAATAAAATTTAGCATCATGTCTTGACCATATCACATCACAACATGTCCTGCAAAAACAAGTTAGACGTCCTCTACTTTGTTGTTGCAAGTTTTACGTGGCTGCTACGGGCTTAGCAAGAACCGTTTTTACCTATGCATCAAAACCACAACGATAGTTTGTCAAGTTGGTGCTGTTTTAACCTTCGCAAGGACCGGGCGTAGCCACACTCAGTTCAACTAAAGTTGGAGAAACTAACACCCGCCAGCCACCTATGTGCGAAGCACGTCGGTAGAACCAGTCTCGCGTAAGCGTACGCGTAATGTCGGTCCGGGCCGCTTCATCCAACAATACCGCTGAACCAAAGTATGACATGCTGGTAAGCAGTATGACTTATATCGCCCACAACTCACTTGTGTTCTACTCGTGCATATAACATCAATGCATAAAACCAGGCTCGGATGCCACTGTAGGGGAACGTAGTAATTTCAAAAAAATTCCTACGCACACGCAAGATCATGGTGATGCATAGCAACAAGAGGGGAGAGTGTTGTCCATGTACCCTCATAGACCGAAAGCGGAAGCGTTAGCACAACGCGGTTGATGTAGTCGTACGTCTTCACGATCCGACCGATCAAGTACCGAACGTACGACACCTTCGAGTTCAGCACACGTTCAACCCGATGAGGTCCCTCGAACTCCGATCCAGCCGAGTGTTGAGGGAGAGTTTCGTTAGCATGACGGCGTGGTGACGATGTTGATGTTCTACCGACGCAGGGCTTTGCCTAAGCACCGCTACAGTATTATCGAGGTGGACTATGGTGGAGGGGGGCACCGCACACGGCTAAGAGATCAATGATCAATTGTTGTTTCTCTAGTGTGCCCCCTGCCCCCGTATATAAAGGAGCAAGGGGGGTATGGCCGGCCAAGGGAGAGAGCGCGCCAGGAGGAGTCCTACTCTCACTTGGAGTAGGACCCCCCTTTCCTAGTTGGATTAGGACTTGAGAGGGAAGGAGTGGAGGAGAAGGAAGGAAGGGGGGGGGGGGCGCCGCCCCCTCTCCTTGTCCTATTCGGACTAGGGGGAGGGGCGCGCAGCCAGCCCTTTGCCTCCTCTCCTCTCTTCCACCTAGGCCCACTAAGGCCCATTTGGTTCCCGGGGGGTTCCGGTAACCTCCCGGTACTCCGATAAAATCCCGATTTTACCCGGAACACTTCCGATATCCAAACATAGGCTTCCAATATATCAATCTTCATGTCTCGACCATTTCGAGACTCCTTGTCATGTCCGTGATCACATCCGGGACTCCAAACAACCTTCGGTACATCAAAACATATAAACTCATAATATAACTGTCATCGTAACGTTAAGCGTGCGGACCCTACGGGTTCGAGAACTATGTAGACATGACCGAGACACGTCTCCAATCAATAACCAATAGAGGAACCTGGATGCTCATATTGGCTCCTACATATTCTACGAAGATCTTTATCAGTCAGACCGCATAACAACATACGTTGTTCCCTTTGTCATCGGTATGTTACTTGCCCGAGATTCGATCGTCGGTATCTCAATACCTAGTTCAATCTCGTTATCGGCAAGTCTCTTTACTCGTTCCATAATACATCATCCCGCAACTAACTCATTAGTTGCAATGCTTGCAAGGCTTAAGTGATGTGCATTACCGAGAGGGCCCAGAGATACCTCTCCGACAATTGGAGTGACAAATCCTAATCTCGAAATACGCCAACCCAACAAGTACCTTCGGAGACACATGTAGAGCACCTTTATAATCACCCAGTTACGTTGTGACGTTTGGTAGCACACAAAGTGTTCCTCCGGTAAATGGGAGTTGCATAATCTCATAGTCATAAGAACATGTATAAGCCATGAAGAAAGCAATAGCAACATACTAAACGATCGTGTGCTAAGCTAACGGAATGAGTCATGTCAATCACATCATTCTCCTAATGATGTGATCTCGTTAATCAAATGATAACCCATGTCAATGGCTAGGAAACTTAACCATCTTTGATCAACGAGCTAGTCAAGTAGAGGCATACTAGTGACACTTTGTTTGTCTATGTATTCACACATGTATTATGTTTCCGGTTAATACAATTCTAGCATGAATAATAAACATTTATCATGATATAAGGAAATAAATAATAACTTTATTATTGCCTCTAGGGCATATTTCCTTCAATACTTTCATTGTCAACATAACAACCAAGAGATCCCGATATCTTCCATGCTACACACATTATAGGCGGTTCCCAAACAGAATGGTAAAGTTTATACTTCCCCTCCACCTACAAGCATCAATCCATGGCTTGCACGAAACAACAAGTGCCTCCAATAAACAAGAGTCCCGGGGGAGTTTTGTTTGCAGTTATTTTGATTTGATTTGCATAAAGCATGGGACTGGGCATCCCGGTGACCAGCCATTTTCTCGTGAGTGAGGAGCGGAGTCCACTCCTCTTGAGAATAACCCGCCTAGCATGGAAGATACAGACAACCCTAGTTGATACATGAGCTATTCGAGCATACAAAACAGAATGTTTATTTGAAGGTTTAGAGTTTGGCACATACAAATTTACTTAGAACGGCAGGTAGATACCGTATATAGGTAGGTATGGTGGACTCATATGGAACAACTTTGGGGTTTATGGAATTGGATGCACAATCAGTATTCCCGCTTAGTACAAGTGAAGGCTAGAAAAAGACCGGGAAGCGACCAGCTAGAGAGCGACAACAGTCATGAACATGCATTAAAATTAATCAACACCGAATGCAAGCATGAATAGGATATAATGCACCATAAACATAAATATTGTAGAGGCTATGTTGATTTTGTTTCAACTACATGCGTGGACATGTGCCAAGTCAAGCCACTCGAATCGTTCAAAAGATGATACCACCCTATTATACCATATCACAACCATTTTAATTCTATGTTGGCACGCAAGGTAAACCATTATAAGCTCCTAGCTGATTAAGCATGGCATAAGCAACTACAATCTCTAATTGTCATTGCAAATATGTTTCTTTCATAATAGGCTGAATTAGGAACGATGAACTAATCATATTTACAAAAACAAGAGAGATCGAGTTCATACCAGCTTTTATCATCTCAATAAGTTCATCATATAATCATCATTATTGCCTTTCACTCGCACGACCGAATAGTGTGGATAATAATAATAGTGCACATGCATTGGACCAAGCTGTAATCTACAAGCATTCAATTCAAGAGAGAAGACAAGGTAATATGGTCTCTTTGTTAATCAACAATAATGCATATGAGAGCCACTCAACATTTTCATTACGGTCTTCTCCTCTCGAACCCCAAAGAACAAGAAAAGAAATAAAACTATTTACACGGGAGAGCTCCCAACAAGCAAATGAAGAAAGAGAAATCTTTTTAGGTTTCCTTTTTAATTACTACCACTACAGGCATGAAAAGTAAACTAGCTAAAAAGCTTCAACTAATTTTTTTGGTTTTTCTTAAGGTTTATCAAACACACAAGAAGAAGGCATAAGAAGGGAAATAAAGTAGCATGGATATTACAATGAAAATGTATGAGCACTGACAACTAGCATGAGTGTGTGAATATGAATGTAATGTCAGTGATAAATACGTACTCCCCCAAGCTTAGGCTTTTGGCCTAAGTTGGTCTATGGCCACGGCTGGCTTGGCGGATATCCAAAGTAATAGTTGGGGTCGTACTGAGAAGAAACCCCCTGGTGCCATTGATTGGCGATCTCTTCTGGATTCCACTGATAAACAGACTGCCGATGAGGATCAAATTGTGGTTCCTGCTCTGGCTCTGTAGCTGGTGTGGGGTTTCGGTAGGCATGAATGGCCTCCGGCGGAACAAGGTACTTGCCTGCAGATAAGTCAAACAAAAAATGAGCAGGCAAGGTAATAGTCTCAGGGTGATTTTTATCAAATATCAGCTTATACTTAAGCATCTTTTCTTTATTCTTAACAATAAAATCATGTGCTACTATACTCTTATAGTCTAGAAAAACAGGAGGCAGCAACTTCTCTTCCTTCTCATAATGCCTAATAGGTGTGTTAAAGTTCAATTCTACCTTCATCATCATGTGTCTCTACTATTTGTAAGTTATCCCGGTCAACTTCTATGATAGCTGATGTTGATTATACAGTTGAAGAAGCCTCAACCAATAAATATGGATTATCAGTACTAGTACTGCTACCAAGTGTGACCTCTGAATCATGCCTATTTGAGACAATTAGGAAAACATGAACACAAGACTGAGTTAGTGATTAGATTTCTACAATGCATGTATCTAGCTCAACCTAAATTATGACATCCAATGCAAAAAATATGTGTAATCATCCTCTAGTTCCTCAACATAATCTACTACTTCCCTTCGTAATTAAGTTTACATTATGAATAATGCTTCTGTTGTAAATTAACAGCCTATCACTGCCACCAGGATAACAATGAAGAAACTACGTATGTTTAATTAATGCTCACATTATGAGGGCTACTTCTATTGTAAATTCTTCTCAATAAAATGTTATATCATCATTCTGATTTATACATAAATGGATATTAACAGGGAGTAGACGAGGGATGATAATTGTGCTTCCCACAGATTCCATACGTCACACGAGGAGCTTTGTTGAACTGGAATCAAACGAACAAACCAAGGGAAAGGTAAAACATAATACCGTTCAGAAAGATTGGGTTCCATGTCGCCACTGTGGTACTGGGTGACGGGCAGCACGCGACGCCGAGGAGATTGGCAGCACGCGGCGTTGACGCAATCAGCGGCGTTGCGACGTCCAAGAGATGGGGGCGGCGTCCAGCGATTGACCCAAGAAGTCCCGGCGACCAGGGATGCGGCAAGCACGGTATTCACGGCGGGCAGCATGCACTCGTCCGCTTCAAGTGCTGATCTGATGCCAAAGTACGTGAAGATCAGGGGTACTTTGGTCCTTTTAGGTGCCAGAAAATTGAAAAGAAAAAAAAGTAATTGAAAAGGGAAAAATGGCCTGGTAATCAAAGTGTATAGAAATTAAGTGACATTTTTACGAAGTCAATGTTGGGAGTGGCAGTTTTGCGAAGCCCGATATTGAAAGTGGCAAATAGCCGTTTTTTTGTAAATCCCTATGCTCCTATGCATTTTCGCTCTTTAGCTCGGCTTTCCTCTCCTCCCGCGGTGCTGCCTCCCTCCCGGCCGCACCTCCTGGCCTGTCGCACTCTGCCCCCGCGGCAGTCCCTTGCTCTACTCCCCCGCCGCGGTCCTCTTCCGACACTTCTGCCGCCGCGCCCCACGCGGCGGCTGGCCATCTCCACTGCCGATTACCGCCCCCAATCCGCCGCTTACCACCAGTCCACCACACAACCCGTCCTGCCTTACCCCGGCTCCCCGGCAGCCTCCTGATCCACTCCCCTGATCCTTCCTGCTCCATCGCGTCCCGGCCTCGTGTTCCACTGCGCCTCCTACTTGCCCCGCTCCCGGCCCACCCCGCGGACGCCTACTCGCACAGTCGCACCACGCTGACGGACTCCAGTGCCCGCCACACTTCAGTTCCGTCGCCAACACATTGTCGAGGTGCTAATCAATTTTTTTTTTCATCAGTTGATTTTTGTAATTACAAGACCTGGCAAAAAATTATGTTAACTAAGACTATTGATTTCAGGATCCTTGTATTGAGTTGTTGGCTTGCTTAAGCAAGATATATAATCAAATATTTTGTTCTGCGAATCTGTTAACGTACGTGTTTGTTATCTGCTAGGATTTGCCCCTTTCTCCCTTTTGCCTTCTTCATTTTTGTTACATTTATCACATATTTTTATGTGCGGTTTCGTGTGTTTCGTAATGAAACAAATTCTGCAATTTAAATAGCATACTGCGCTAGCTTGACATTTAGAACAAGTCCACTGTGGCGCGACGGGAGCTCAGCACGACCCGATCGATGCATCCCACATCAGCTTTGCATCATCGCATTGCTAGGTGCTAGCACACACACGGCCTCAACGCCGTTCCCACGGCGCGATGCCCCATTGCCCTGTAGGCCATATGCGCTACGTTCACTCTTTGATTTGGATTAGAATAAAGGTACGAAAAAAGAAGAAGATAAGGTTACCTTTTGTATGTATCCTCTTTAGCAGTTCTAACTTGAATATACTGAGGTAGCTTGTTAGTATGAAATGCAGATCCTTGTCAAATGAATGAATCAGTAACTAATAATTCAGTCTCTAAAAAAGGGTTAAGTAGTTATCTAACTAGTATATGGACCCTTGTCAAATCCATTCGTAATGAGCAATGTAAACTGTAAAAGACCAGAGATATATTTCTATTTGCTGATCAAGTCATTAGAGGGAAGATGTCTTTGTACAATATTTCTTTTTGGAGGGAAGTTATCTTTACAATGTTGCGAATTTATTACCAGAATTTTGCTTGATTAAATCACAAGGTATGAGAACCTGCAAGCAAGTGGCAGGATCATCAACGTAAGCTACTTCTAGAAATTAGCACCCTTCCTGCACACTTTTTTGCCCATTTCACATTTGTCTTGCTAGGTATTTCCAACCAATTTTCACTTCTGATACATAATCTCCTTTCTCCCACTATTTCTCTTTGTATCTTTCTAGTGATTATCCCAGTTTGCTATTGGTTCAAGTGCAGCTCTGTAATGGCCTTGATGTCTCATTACTGGATCATTTAAGTTATTGATCCAGACCTCTCGTGTAGTTTAAGCTCTGTTTACAAGCTTGGGTCATAATAAACTGTGAGGCTCAACTGTACATATCACTGCTCTACAAGTTGATGCATGAGCTGAACATGCATTGTCGTCAAACCAAGCGTTCCAGATTCTTTTGTTTGACATTTCTTATTTGAGAAGTGTCCCATTATATCTCTTTTCATATGCGTAAGTTCAGTCAGATGCTAACTAACTGCCATCCTCCCTCTTCCGAAGATGCTAACTAGATATACTAACTTACATATACATTTACTTACTATTTTTTCTGCAGCAGTTCTCACTCTCTTTTTTCCAGGACTGAGGACAAGAAGGGCATCATCTGCGACCTGAAGCTGAAAGTATTGTTTTGACTGAGCAAAAGCACATCCGATTCGTGGAGGTCGTGAAGATTCTTCCATCTGGTAAATCTAAGTGTGTCATTTGCTCATATGTTTCAGTGGATGCACACCTTATGAATTTTGTAGCAGATGCATGTGTGAATGTGAATGTATGCATCAATTGAACTTGTGAGTGGGTTATATATTCTGTAGTGGATCGATGCTTGTATGAATGCAAAGGGATTTGTGTGTGAACTGTGTGCATGTGTCAGCAAACATGAGTCGGTCAGCAGATGCCACAAATAGGCTACAATTTTGGAGTTCAAGTATGATCCTAAAATAAATTAAATGCAAGCTCTGGATGCAACATATAAGGCATAATGCATTGGGGTAGTTGTATCTAGGCTTTTTATCATTTATGCCATTTGTTGTGTCCCACTACTCAGTTTTGCCATTAAAAGGTACAACTGCTCAAAGATGCCATCATTTCGTGAGATGCTTGCTCAAAAATGACATTAGATACCTAAAAAATGTCATCATTTCATTAGATGTTTGCTCAAAAATGCCATTAGACACCGTTACTGTCAGGTCAAACCCATTGAACATGTTGTATGACCAAGACCCACATTTCAGCTCTCTCTATCTCACAATGATAAGTGTGGGCCCCACTTATCAAGAGTAAGCAAGCGAATAATTTTATAGGAAAATAAGAACGCTGTTGGGGATCAAGTGGGACCCACACGTTATCGTAGTGAGATAGGAGAGCTGACATGTTGGTCCATGGGTATTTTGGTCATTATAACATGGCACGGGTTTTGAGCTGACAATAATGGTGCCTAGTGGCATTTTTTAGCCCGCGCCTAACAGAGCGATGACATTTTTGAGCAGTTGAAATTCCTAGTGGCAAAACTGAGTAGTGGGACACAACTAGTGGCATAAATGAAAAAAACCATTGTATCTAAATATGTACCATGCCCTAGAAAACTGCACTAAAAGATGATGCATTGGGAGTGCTTATGATGGATGAAACTAATATTTGTTAACTGTTTACTCTTGTATAGTGACTGGGGACTTAAGCAAACTTTTCAACTTCTTCAGTTCACTGCAAATTAACAGTGCCCTCCATAGATTGTGCCTAAAGCTCCAAGAAGACTAACACAGCCACTGATCATCACACGAAGAAAAATATTCAGGTACAGCTTTCCATCTTCCTGGCCCTGGAATGGTACTGATCAAATAGGGGCATGAACCTCTCGACTCTTCACCTGATTCTCATCTCTGGATGTACTGGGTGGCTATAGTAATAATCTTGTTTGCAGTTTCAGGTCTCCCCAGGAAATGGATGTCTTGCCTTTGCCAAAGCGACCTACCAGGGACTGGTCGGAGCTGCCTTTTGACGCCCTCTATTCAATTTTTGAAAATCTAGGGGTCGTTGATCTTCTCATGGGTGCGGGCCTTGTTTGCCACTCATGGCTGGAGGTGGCCAAGGAGCCTGATAATCGTGCACATGCAGCACCACGAGATCGTTGGCATGAACGCGAATGATTTGCGGGCAATGTTGAACGTGTCTATCGACCGTTCTGACGGGCGGATGGAGGTGTTGTGGGAGAGTGGTTTCTTACTAATAAGCTCCTCAAGTACATAGCGGACAGGTAATCTTATCTCGGTACTAGATTGTGTTCTAGAATTTTAATTATATTTCGGGCTAGAATTTTATGTTTCTAACACTTAATGCAAATCCCCTTGATTTTGCTATCTTTATGCAGGGATAGATATCTGTTTTAGAAGGTTTATGTCATAGATTTCATACCATCGTTATATGAGGTCAAATCAACTGTTGTTAGAGTGAGGAATTTCGATGCAAAAATGTAATTCTTCTTGTGTTGAATAAATGTCCCAATTATTATCATCAATGCCATCTTCATACAGATTTAAGTAGATTTCAGCAGTAGGAATCTTTACTTGTTTTTAAAGCTAAGTAAAAGGCTTCTTAATGCTACCTTTACATTGCTATTGTGTTCTAAACCAATGGTATCCACATATTTTCTTTTGCAAAACTGAAGTGTAGTGACTGAGGTCAGATCAAATGCTGGGGTGTGCATACTCCACTATGCTTCACGTCACAACTCAGTCGATTGATCTTTCATCATCAAACCTTTGAGATGATATCGTTCACACAGTGACTATTGCTTTACTATATTGAAATGCATCACTAATGTTTCTTTTCACGGAAACAGTGAAATGAAGCATTCTACTGTATCTCTTTTTATTAATTACAAGAAAAACAAAAGAATGTATAAAGAGAAACAAAAAGAAAGCAAGAGTTACAGACAATGCACCAGCAAGTTTGTTATTTAAAATACGAGATCTGTAATTGTAACCATGTTCATTAGGGGGTGCTAAGAGGCAGGTGCTTCTTTTGCAGGTCGCCCAATCTGAGGCACCTTGACCTTGTGAAGTGCTATAGGATCACGAAAGAAGGATTGGCCGAGGCGATGCCAAGGTTTCCTCTGCTGGAGAAGATCGTGCTTTGGGGTTACCGAAGAAGTGTCACAGGGGATTTGTATCAAGTCATTGGTAAAACATGCAATCAACTCGAGTGCCTCGAGCTATGCCATGGGAGCAGGGAACAGACGCTTGGGATTGCGGCACTGCATGGGCTGCGAGACCTTGCCCTCATACGCTGCAGCGTGAACGTCGAAGGGCTGGCATTTATCATTGATAGCTGCCCTCTCCTGGAGCGTCTTCACGTGAGGGGTTGCTCCGAGATCGTGGGCGAGCCAGTCCTGATGGCCAAGCGTGCCAGGATCAAGGCAATGTCGGTTCAAATCTATGCCCGCTATAACTGGGACTAAGTGGTTTGTATTTCTCCATTTAAGATGTACGCTGAGGGGCAACTAAATTTTGGTGACAGAGTGTAACGAACCGGAGAGGAGGGGATCGGAGTAGGTGAGGGAGAGCAAGAGAGAGACTTGGAGAGGAAGAAGGGAGATTGCTTCCAGAGGAAGGATTAGGAAGAGTTGACAGTCTGTTACATCGCATGCCCTGTCACAGGCGGCTGGCTGCCCCTTTATCACTCCCTCGCTCTCACTCACGCACTCTTACAGCTGGGCCCGATCCTTGACACGTCACACTGGACAAGTGGCAGCCAGGTGTGACATTCTCCCTCCCTTGAGAGCGAGCTCCATCTTCAGTGCTATCGTCTTCGTCTTCCCAGAGGAGAGCCGTTGGAAAGCGTTGCCGTAGGGTCTCATAGTCCTCCCATGTCGTAGCTGAACTAGCGTTGGTCCCCCATTGTACCCTGATCTGGACGACCGGGGCATTGCCCTTCTTCATCATGCGCCGCTCCAGGATGCGCGTGGGTACCATGGTCGCCACGGACAGATCAGGCACCCGTGGAAGTTCTGCGTACACCGGCGTGTAATCCGGCGTGAATGGCTTCAACTGCGAGACGTGGAAGACCGGATGCACGCGGCTGGATTCCGGCAGGTCGAGCTTGTACGCCATGCGCCCGATCCGCTCGACGACGGTGTAGGGCCCGAAGAACTTGTAGGCGAGTTTGGCGCAGGGCCGGTTGACGGATTGCTGGACGTAGGGTTGCAGTTTCAGGAGTACATGCTCGCCCACCTGGAACTGGCGCTCAGTGCGATTGCGATCAGCTTGTTTCTTGCAGCGCTTTGGGCACGCTCCAGCTGGGCGCGTATGTGCGCTGTGTGCGCCGCCCAGTCTAGGTCGTCACTGGTCGACGCGTCGCCTAGCCAGGCCACCATGGCTCCCAGGTTGGCCTCCTTCCCGTACAGCGGCTTGAACGGTGTGCAGTTGAGCGACGAATGGAAGGTCGAGTTGTACCAAAACTCCGCCATGGGCAGCCAGCGACGCCACTTGCCCGGGGTGTCGTGCACCGCGCACCGGAGATACATCTCCATGCACTGGTTCACTCGTTCGCTTTGGCCATCGGTCTGCGGGTGGTAGGCGGTGGAGTACAACAACTTCGTGTCGGCGCCGGCAAGCAGCTCCCGCCAGAGATTGCTGGTGAAAACCTTGTCGCGGTCGGAGACGATCGAGGTGGGTACCCCGTGCAGCTTGACCACGTTGTCCCAGAACGCGCGCGCCACCTGCGCGGCGTGGAAGGGGTGACGGAGTGGAATGAAATGGGCGAACTTGGTGAAGCGGTCCACCACGACCATGATCATGTCGAAGCCTTCCGATGGCGGCAGCCCCTCCACGAAATCCATGGTGAGGTCTTCCCAGGGCGTTGATGGGATGGGCAGCGGCGCCAAGAGTCCGGCAGGCTTGGTGTGTTCGTGCTTGGCCTGCTGGCAAGTCACGCACTGCTACACGAACTCCTCGGTGTCGCGCTTGAGCCCCCTCCATTCAAAGTGCTTGCGCACGTGCTGGTAGGTTGCTGTGACGCCGGAGTGGCCGCCGACCGCGCTGTTGTGGAGCGCGGCGATGAGCTTGGTGCGAAGCGCAGTGTTGGCGCCAATCCACAGGCGGCCACCGCGACGGATGACGCCGTGGTGCAGTTCGTAGCCGTCGTTGTCGGGGCTGGTGATGGCGAGTTTTTGCAGTCGATCTTGGGCGTCCGGGTTGGTGGAGTAGGAGTAGAGCACCTCCTGAATCCAAGCCGGCTGGCACGCCGAGAGCGCGGCCAGGTCGAGTTGTTTGCCCACCCGAGACAAGGCGTCAGCCGCGCCGTTGTCGAGTCCACGCTTGTACTGAAAGCGGAACTGCAGCCCAACAAGTTTCGCCATAGCCGTGCGCTGCAGCTCGGTCTCGAGGTGTTGCTCCCCCAGGTTGCAGAGCGACTTGTGGTCAGTGAGGATGTCGAAGGGGCCGCGCTGCAAGTAGGGGCGCCACTTGTCGATCGCCTGTTGGAAATATGCCCTAGAGGCAATAATAAAATGGTTATTATTATATTTCTTTGTTCATGATAATTGTCTATTGTTCATGCTATAATTGTGTTATCCGGAAATCGTAATACATGTGTGAATACATAGACCACAACACGTCCCTAGT
This sequence comes from Triticum aestivum, assembly GCF_018294505.1. NCBI lineage: Eukaryota > Viridiplantae > Streptophyta > Magnoliopsida > Poales > Poaceae > Triticum > Triticum aestivum. The sequence continues at coordinate 475,149,620 of NC_057812.1, read as the reverse complement.
GAGCCTCTAGTTGACTAGCTCGTTGATCAAAGGATAGTCATGGTTTCCTGACTATGGACATTGGATGTCATTGATAACGGGATCACATCATTAGGAGAATGATATGATGGACAAGACCCAATCCTAAGCTTAGCTCAAAGATCGTGTAGTTCGTTTGCTGTAGCTTTTCTGAATGTCAAGTATCATTTTCTTAGACCATGAGATTGTGCAACTCCCGGATACCGTAGGAGTGCCTTGGGTGTGCCAAACGTCACAAGGTAACTGGGTGACTATAAAGGTACATTACAGGTATCTCCGAAAGTGACTGTTGGGTTGGCACGAATCGAGACTGGGATTTGTCACTCCGTATGACGGAGAGGTATCTCTGGGCCCACTCGGTAATGCATCATCATAATGAGCTCAATGTGATCAGGTGGTTGATCACGGGATCATGCATTACGGTACGAGTAAAGTGACTTGCCGGTAACGAGACTGAACAAGGTATTGGGATACCGACGATCGAGTCTCGGGCAAGTAACGTACCGATTGACAAAGGGAATTGTATACGGATTGATTGAATCCTCGACATCGTGGTTCATCCGATGAGATCATCGAGGAGCATGTGGGAGCCAATATGGGTATCCAGATCCCGCTGTTGGTTATTGACCGGAGAGTCGTCTCGGTCATGTCTGCATGTCTCCCGAACCCGTAGGGTCTACACACTTAAGGTTCGGTGACGCTAGGGTTGTTAGGAAGACTTGTATGTGATTACCGAATGTTGTTCGGAGTCCCGGATGAGATCCCGGACGTCACAAGGAGTTCTGGAATGGTCCGGAGGTGAAGATTTATATGTAGGAAGTTGTCATACGGTCACCGGAAAGGTTCGGGGGCATATCAGTATTGTACCGGGGCCACCGGAGGGGTTCCGGGGGTCCACCGGGAGGGGCCACCTCTCTCGGAGGGTCTAATGGGCTGTAGAGGAAAGGGGAACCAGCCCTACATGGGCTGGCCGCATCCCCCCTTGGGCCCATGCGCCTAGGGTTGGGGGGAAACCCTAAAGGGGGCGCCCCCCTTGCTTGGGGGGCAAGCCCCCTCCCCTTGGCCGCCGCCCCCCCTCTAGATCTCATCTAGAGGGGGCCGGCCCCCTTCCTCCTTCCCCTATAAATAGAGGGGCAAGGGGAGGGCTGCACACAATATCCAAGGCGCAGCCCCTCCCCTCCCAAACACCTCTCCTCCTCCGTAAGAGCTTGGCGAAGCCCTGCCGGAGTACTGCAGCTTCACCACCACCACGCCGTCGTGCTGCTGTTGGAGCCCTCTTCCTCAACCTCCCCCTCCTCCTTGCTGGATCAAGGCGCGGGAGATGTCCTCGCTTCATACGTGTGTTGAACGCGGAGGTGCCGTCTGTTCGGCGCTAGGATCTTCGGTGATTTGGATCACGTCGAGTACGACTCCATCAACCCCATTCTCTTGAACGCTTCCGCTCGTGATCTAAAAGGGTATGTAGATGCACTCCTCTCTCCCTCGTTGCTAGATGACTCCATAGATTGATCTTGGTGATGCGTAGAAAATTTTAAAATTCTGCTACGTTCCCCAACAGTGGCATCATGAGCTAGGTCTATGCGTAGTTACTATGCACGAGTAGAACACAAAGCAGTTGTGGGCGTCGATATTGTCAATTATCTTGCCGTTACTAGTCTTATCTTGATTCGGTGGCATTGTGGGATGAAGCGGCCCGGACCAACCTTACACGTACGCTTACGTGAGACCGGTTCCACCGACTGACATGCACTAGTTGCATAAGGTGGCTGGCGGGTGTCTGTCTCTCCCACTTTAGTCGGATCGGATTCGATGAACAGGGTCCTTATGAAGGGTAAATAGAAATTGGCAATTCACGTTGTAGTTTTGGCATAGGTAAGAAACGTTCTTGCTAGAAACCTATAGCAGCCACGTAAAAACTTGCAACAACAATTAGAGGACGTCTAACTTGTTTTTGCAGCAAGTGTTTTGTGATGTGATATGGCCAAAGGATGTGATGAATGATATATGTGATGTATGAGATGATCATGTTCTTGTAATAGAAATCACGACTTGCATGTCGATGAGTATGACAACCGGCAGGAGCCATAGGAGTTGTCTTTATTTATTTATGACCTGCGTGTCAACATAAACGTCATGTAATTACTTTACTTTATTGCTAAAGCGTTAGCCATAGTAGTAGAAGTAATAGATGACGAGACAACTTCAAGAAGACACGATGATGGAGATCATGATGATGGAGATCATGGTGTCATGCCGGTGACAACGATGATCATGGAGCCCCGAAGATGGAGATCAAAAGGAGCAAATGATATTGGCCATATCATGTCACTGTTTGATTGCATGTGATGTTTATCATGTTTTGCATCTTATTTGCTTAGAACGACGGTAGCTTAAATAAGATGATCCCTCGAAATAATTTCAAGAAAGTGTTCCCCCTAACTGTGCACCGTTGCGAAGGTTCGTTGTTTCGAAGCACCACGTGATGATCGGGTGTGATAGATTCTAATGTTCGAATACAACGGGTGTAAGCCAGATTTACACACGCAATACACTTAGGTTGACTTGATGAGCCTAGCATGTACAGACATGGCCTCGGAACACGGAAGACCGAAAGGTCGAGCATGAGTCGTATAGAAGATACGATCAACATGAAGAAGTTCACCGATGTTGACTAGTCCGTCTCACGTGATGATCGGACACGGCCTAGTTAACTCGGATCATGTTACACTTAGATGACCGGAGGGATGTCTATCTGAGTGGGAGTTCATTGAATAATTTGATTAGATGAACTTAATTATCATGAACTTAGTCTAAAATCTTTACAATATGTCTTGTATATCAAATGGCCCATGTTGTCCTCAACTTCAACGCGTTCCTAGAGAAAACCAAGCTGAAAGACGATGGCAGCAACTATACGGACTGGGTCCGGAACCTGAGGATCATCCTCATAGTCGCCAAGAAAGATTATGTCCTAGAAGCACCGCTAGGTGACGCACCAGTCCCAGAAAACCAAGACGTTATGAACGCTTGGCAGTCACGTGCTGATGATTACTCCCTCGTTCAGTGCGGCATGCTTTACAGCTTAGAACTGGGGCTCCAAAAGCGTTTTGAGAGACACGGAGCATATGAGATGTTCGAAGAGCTGAAAATGGTTTTTCAAGCTCATGCCCGGGTCGAGAGATATGAAGTCTCCGACAAGTTCTTCAGCTGTAAGATGGAGGAAAATAGTTCTGTCAGTGAGCACATACTCAAAATGTTTGGGTTGCATAACCGCTTGACTCAGCTGTGAGTTAATCTCCCGGATGACGCGGTCATTGACAGAATCCTTCAGTCGCTTCCACCGAGCTACAAGAGCTTTGTGATGAACTTCAATATGCAGGGGATGGAAAAGACCATTCCTGAGGTGTATTCAATGCTGAAATCAGCAGAGGTGGAAATCAAAAAGGAACATCATGTGTTGATGGTGAATAAAACCACTAAGTTCAAGAAAGGCAAGGGTAAGAAGAACTTCAAGAAGGACGACAAGGGAGTTGCCGCGCCAGGAAAGCAAGCTGCCGGGAAGAAGCCAAAGAATGGACCCAAGCCCGAGACTAAGTGTTTTTATTGCAAGGGAAGTGGTCACTGGAAGCGGAACTGCCCCAAATACTTAGCGGACAAGAAGGCCGGCAACATGAAAGATATATGTGATATACATGTAATTGATGTGTACCTTACCAGTACTCGTAGTAGCTCCTGGGTATTTGATACCGGTGCGGTTGCTCACATTTGTAACTCAAAGCAGGAGCTGCGGAATAAACGAAGACTGGCGAAGGACGAGGTGACGATGCACGTCGGGAATGGTTCCAAGGTCGATGTGATCACCGTCGGCATGCTGCCTCTACATTTACCTACGGGATTAGTTTTAAACCTCAATAATTGTTATTTAGTGCCAGCTTTGAGCATGAACATTGTATCATGATCTCGTTTAATTCGAGATGGCTACTCATTTAAATCCGAGAATAATGGTTGTTCTATTTATATGAGAGATATGTTTTATGGTCATGCTCAGATGGTGAATGGTTTATTCTTAATGAATCTCGAGCGTAATGCTACACATATTCATAGTGTGAATACCAAAAGATGTAAGGTTGATAATGTGTAACACCCCGGATGTAACTTACCAAATTTGTACTCCAACGCTTGCCGTTTCCGGCGTTAAGTTATTTTATTTTCTCGGGTTCGGGTTTTTGTCTCCGTGTGTTGTTGTCGTTGTCATGCATCTCATATCATGTCATCATATGCATTGCATTTGCATACGTGTTCATTCATGCATTCAAGCATTTTCCCCGTTGTCCGTTTTGCATTTCGGCGCTTCGTTCTCCTCCGGTGGTCATTTCTACCTTTCTTTCATGTGTGTGGATTAAACATTTCCGGATTGGACCAAGACTTGCCAAGCGGCCTTGATTTACTACCGGTAGACCGCCTGTCAAGTTTCGTACCATTTGGACTTCGTTTGATGCTCCAACGGTTAACCGAGGGACCGAAAAGGCCTCGTGTGTGTTGCAGCCCAACACCCCTCCATTTTGGCCCAAAACCCACCTAAACCCTCTCCATCATCTAGAGCGTTTGATCACGATCGCGTGGCCAAAAACCGCACCTCATTTGGACTCTCCTAGCTCCCTCTATGCCTATATAAAGAACCCCTCCTAAAAATCCCGGATCCCCTCCATCCCTAACCTCAGATCCATCTCCACCCGCCGCCGCTGGATAAAGCCGCCACCAACGGACACGTCCGGTCCGCCCCGCCGCTGCCGCGTGGCCCTCTCCCGTTGGCCGCCGCCCGGCGCCCACTTCGTCGTGCCGCGCGGGCCCGCAAGGC